>NC_073228.2:103524015-103827045 GCF_029281585.2 Gorilla gorilla gorilla
GCACTTTGGGAAGCCGAGGTAGTTGGATTTTTTTGAGCTCAGGAGTTTGAGACCAGCCTGGGCAACATGGCAAAACCTTGTCTCTACAAAAAAAATAGAAAAAAGAAAACAAAACAAAACTAGCTGGGCATGTGGTGTGCACCTATAGTCCCAGGTACCTGGGAGACTGAGGTGGGAGGATTGCTTCTGTGATCAGGTCACTGCACTCTAACTCGGGAACAGAGCGAGACCCTATTATCTCAAAAAAATAAAAAATAAAAATAGAACTACCATTTAATCCAGCACCCCCATTACTGTTTATACACCCAAAGGAAAATAAATCACTGTATCAAAAAGACCCATGCACTAGTATGTTTATTGTAGAGCTATTCACAATAGCAAAGAAATGGAATCAAGCCAGTTGTCCATTATTGGAGGACTGGATAAAAAAAAAGGGTGGTACATATATACCATGGAATACTACACAGCCATGAGCACAATTGAAATCATGTCCTTTGCAGCAATGTGAATGCAGCTAGAGGCCATTATCCTAAGTGAATTAACACAGTAACAGAAAACCAAATACCACATATTCTTACTTATAAGTGGGAGCTAAACAGTAGGTACACACAGATATAAAGATGGGGACAGTAGACAGTGGGGACCATAAGGCGGGAAGTGAAGGAGGAAAGAAAGGGTTGAAAAGCTATTTGGTACTATACTCCCTATGTGGGTGATGGGTTCGATCATACGCCAAACCTTAACACAACACAGTGTACCCTTGTAACAATCCTGCACATGCACCTCCTGAATCTAAAATAAAAATTGAAATTAAAAAAGACAAAACAAAAACAATTGATAAAATCTGAACAATGTAAAAGTAATAATATACATAACAAAAAATTTGAGGTAAAAAGAGAGAAGTTAAAAGTCCTAGCGGAATAACTTTCTAAATGGGGAGATAGACAAAACTGGAACAAGTAGCTTGAGATAAAAACATAATGAACAACACATGATAAATTAGAAAAATAAATAAAAAGTTTTAAAAATCAATGAATTAGGCTTCCATTAAAAAGCCAATATTAATAGAATCATAAAAAATAATAGTTTAGATGAGTTGTAGCATATTATACAAACTTTCTCTTTTTTGGTTTCTCCACTTAGAAATGTATACTGGAGCTGACTCCCTTCACTATATGGCTAGTTATTAGTTTTTTTCTTTTACACATATGTATACTTCATTGCATACTTATGAAATATTTCACCAAGCTTCCCATTAATGGTTATTTTCAATATTTTGTGATAGTAAATTATAATGGTCTAATTCATTGTCATTTGCATATTTTTTAAATTTTTTTCCTCATATATTTAGGATAGATTTATAGAAGAGAGATTGCTGGGTCAAAATTAGAGCATTTATGATTTTGCTAGATATGATGAAATTCTCTTCTACAAGGGCTGTATCATTTTGCATTCCCACTAGCAACATATAAAGGCCCCTTTTACCTCAACTTGATAAAAAATGTAACTTTTGGATTTTTACCAATTGCAGCCTATGATACTTCATCCAAATGAAAGCAGATACTTTTCTATTATGCTATATTTCCTTCTCTTACACCTAATTTATATTTTTTCTAGTGTCATAAATGCAATTCTAATAACTTCTTTATGCTACAAAAACAAATGTATGCCTCTCTATTTATTCCCATAGTATTGCATTCTATAATATAGTAAATATTTTTATTCTACTGCTTCTCTTTATGTATTTTAAAACTGTACCTGAATATGTTAATTAAATTCTTCCAAAAGCATTCCCAGGATAATCTCTAATCAGCTCAATCTCTTTCTGTGGTGTGTAAGTAATACAGTTAAATCATGCTTATTTAGTTCCTGTGTAGATGATTTGTTCTGATCAGTATGACAGAGTTTTGATCACATTGCTTTTTAGGGTATTTCATTTTCTGCTAAATTTCCAAACACTGTTTCAGACAAAGAAAGCTTAGATGAAAGCTTTGATGACTATATCACAGTGTTGAATTTCTCAGCTCTTTGTTGAGTCACTAATATAATTTCTGAACATGATATATACTGCTTTCATTTATTGTCCTGAATTTTATTTTTTGCTTAAAGCTAGTTATTTTTCCTTAAAGTGAAACATTGATTTGCTCTCCCTCAAGCTGAATCTCAGACTCACAACCACCTGCAGTGATATGCTTCCTGTGACTAAAGAATCAGTCAGGAAAAAAAAGCTGTTTTGAACTGTACATGCAACAATGACTGCTCTTCTCTTTTTCCATTCAAAGAAACCCCAGACTCCCTTTAATAGAAAGCAAACAAAAGCAAAGGTTCATGAAAATGTTTATGAAATGGGGTGTAGAAACCAAACACAGTGGCAGCCATGTAAACCTTTTAAATTTAAGTGGTTTCATTTTTAGAAGAAATAAAAATAAGCCTAGCTTTTCAAAACATCTCAGGTTCTGCCTGAGTTTTGTGAGAAGTTTTTGCAGATGAATATGTTTTTATATTATCAAGGGGTCAGTGAATGACTTTAATTTCTACTATTCAATATGTAACCAAGTATGACACATCAATTCCATGAACTTCAGTTCAACAAATACTGTTTCTACAGTGCATGAGGAACTATGTTAGGTGTTATGAAGAATACAGAGACAAATAAAACATGATTTCTGACTTCAAGAACATTCCCCAACCAGGTTAACTTATACCTCCTTTTTATCTTTCATAATCCTGTTAGGTTATGTCCTTTTGCAATTAGGTCAAATTATTTTGGAGATTGTGTTGGGGTCATTAAGTACTTTTTGTGTATCTCTGAAATGGAGCTACAGTATTTTAACTATTTAAAACACATTTATTTTATTTTAAGTTGGTGCCCAAGCTATTTCTGTTTCTTCATTCAGTATATAGAGAGAAATGAAGATGCTCTTGCTAGCACAACATGAAGAGAGAAAACCAGATTCTTAAATCAGTTTCTGGCTCAAAAAGTCAGGGTAATACCATGACTAGTGCCAGGTGCTAGAATGTCATTGAGGCAATGAGGCAGGCAATCAGGAAGAAAAGGACTGGGATGTAATCTGTGGCATCTCTCTCTCTCTAAGGTAAACAAAGAGCACCAGAAATTTTCAGTCTTTGGGGAATATTGAGAAGAGAATATTCTAACTAAACTCTCTTGAAATATAAAAGTGATGTAATATGTAAAACTTTTTTGTGTTTTCTTTATTAGTAAGCCAGTTTTTCTGCCTGCCATAAGACTTTTCTATGTGAGAGAAGCTGGAAAAAATGCAATGTAGATGAACTCTCAGGGAAGAAAAAAAAGCAAAGTAAATATGTGCTTCTTCTGGCCACAGAGAATTATGTGGACAAAAGAGAGCAGAGGTAAGAGAAACACCTGGCTGACATGTGTGAGTCGAAGCCTCACTCCTTTAAAATAAAACCCTGGCATGGAAAAGTATTTTAGGTAATAGAGGGGATCATTGAAGCCAGAGAGGGTTTGTCTTCTCTTCGATTTTAGGACTCTCAGAGGGACAACTGGTAGTACACCAAGGTCTGGAATCAACCCATGATATTCCTGTAAAGAGCAGAAGACTCTTTACAAAGTTCTGTAGCCAGATAGAGGGTACCTATTTAGCATTATTAAGTTACTTTTGGTTCTCTTTGGTTTTAAGACACCCAGAGTTTCCTACTTGTCCCATATCAGGGGCATTACAGCAGGTAGCTGAGAGTTTGTGGACATTCCATGGATGAGAGCCAAGATGATTCAGAGAGAGATATAGCAAAGGCTATATGATAGATAGAATGTCTAAGTCTAAGAACCTGTGGTGGACAGGGAAGAGAAGAATCAGAATATATATGTAATGCCAGCTAGAGTACTGAGGTGGGGCCCAGTCAGACAGAAAGTCTATCTGACCTCAGACCAAGTAGAGACAAAAGCCGCACATTATTCCAGGCAGTAGTTGAGAAGCAGGAAGCAACATACTCCACAAGAATGGGAACCTTGGTACCAATGCCTCAAAACCCCAGCCAGCACAGACACAAGAATCAGTACAGGGCAAGGGAGTTTTCTTTGTTCTAATGCTGCGAAGTCAAGTAAACTACCTTTAGTAAACCTGGATGTCTTCTTGGAGTGGAACGCTTGTTAAACTGAAGCATTATTTAGATAGATAAGAGACAAAGTTTTAAAAGAGAGTAAGGCATAAGATAAACATTTTACTATGATGGGAAAATTTAATATTTATGTTTACTATTCAGCAGCATATGAGCTACTCAGAAAGTAAGTTCAGTTATAGACAAAAGGACATCTATGATCTGTTCACATTAAGTGCAATGTGAATAAATTTGTGACCCCCATTAGAATTATATCATAGCTTTTTTTGTCATCAATTCTATATATACTAATGGGACATGAATGACTTGAGGGCGGAAAGAAGTCTTATTCTTCTTCAGTATCTGTTATGATTAGCATAATGCTTGACATATACAAAGTATTGAAACAATGTTTGTTAGATTGAAATGAATTTATTGCCACTAAGAACATTTGCTTTGAAATCAAGGTTTCCTTGTATTTGGACTCAATAACCCTAGGCTAAAATTTTAGTGTTTTTCCAAAGGTTCTTAATTTTGAAGGATTGGTTCAAAGGCAATCTAAGCTGAGCTATAGGCATGAGCAAAGACAGAGAAAGAGGAAACATGGAGTGTGTTTGCAAAATGTGAGTTCTACAGTTTGACTTACTAGTGCTTGTCATTGTCAGGATTAAATTTCATTAATAATATTAACATCGACAATTTACTAAGCACTTTTACCATATACATGCTACCGTGCTTATAACTTAAACCCTCTATTCAATGGACAATCCTATGACAATGGTTAATACTTTTGTATAAATCAGGTTCCAATTAGGAGACAGAAATCACACAGTAAATTAGACAGGGAAAGTTAAATATACGAATTACTAACTATAATATGGGGCTGGCTGGTGAGGGGAAAAGAAAATTCTAAAGAATTTAAATAGAGCAGATACAGGTAGAAGGGTTCTACCCCTATTTCTGGGTGCCCAGCACACAAGAAAGAGGCAAATCTGCACGAAGTTTCTCTCACAGGACTGAGATGCAGAACTTGCTGGAAATGGTGCAACTGTGTCTCACTTGATGGTGGATAAGTTGGCTGAAGTGTTGCAATGGCAGGACTCACTGGGGTATTTATCTTCCAGGGTAATGGCAGAAGTTGCTCACGGGGAAGTCCTGAGAATTAGAACTACAGTAGTTGCCCATTATCCATGGGGGGATATACTCCAAGACCCCCCAGTGGATGCCTGAAACCATGGATAGTGCTGAACCCTATATATTCTATGTTTGTTCCTATACACACATACTTATGATAAAGTTTAATTTATAAATTAGACACAGTAAGGTATTAACAATAACTAATAATAAAATAGAATAATTATCATGTTATGCTGTAATATGTGAATGTGTTCTCTCTCTCTCAGTCTATCTCACTGTACTCACCCTTCTTCTTGTAATGACATGAGATGATAAAATGCCTACATGATGATCTGAAGTGAAGTAAATGACATAGGCATTGTGGTGTCGCCTTAGGCTCCTATTGACCTTCTGACAATACATCAGAAGGAGGATTATCTGCTTCGGGTGATTCTGGATCATTGAACCATAACAATGATGACGGTTGGATGTCAGGAGCCAACGATGTCGATGACTAGTGGGAAGCTAGTATATGTATACAGTTTGGATCCCAGGGGGAAGGAGCATGATTTCATCACCCTACTCAGAACAGCGTGCAATTTAAAACATGAATTATTTCTAGATTATTCTATTTAATATTTTCAGACTATGGTTGACCATGGGTAACTGGAAAAGCAGGTAACTGAAACCAGGAAAAATGAACCCCTGGGAAAACAGGTGGGGACTAATTCATGTGCAAAGCTGTGGAAAGGGTTACAGGGGAATGCTATTCACAAAGATGGATGGAGACATTGGCACCACTTGCAAAGCTGCTCTAGTGAGTGCCACAGGAAGCTGCCTGTGCAGATGTGCTGCAAGCTGCTGGCCATCAGGTACTACTTACTGGCTGCCACATGCTGCAGGAGTTGGGTACCATGGGATCCATGTGTGTTGCAGGAACCTGGGATAGAACCACATCAGAATGAGGAAGAGAAACCCCTATCACCTCCAGTGTCCCTCTAGCATCCTCTACTGATAAAGCTTAACATCACGCCAGCTGGCCGAGTCCAGGAGTAGGAGCCAACAAAGAAAGGTAAATTTGGAGCTAAAGGACAATAAATTAATAACTGACAGAAGCATCTTGTTTGCATTTTGAAAATTAGGAAATTGAGTGTCAGAGTGATTCTTTTGTGACATTCCTAGTCACACAAGGAATCAGAAAAGCTTGGAATTCAAATCCTTGTGTATTCAGTTTCCATTATATGTAGCTACTTTAGAAGATTCACCTGAAAACAGTGTATACGATAGATTGTAGTAGGAATGAGGCTGAAGTGGGAATATCTGGTAAGAAATCGTTACAGTAGTCCAGGTAGAAGAAAATGGGGACTTCTAAGGTAGTTAATTACATGGACATTTCTTGCATGACCTCTGAATTTTCACATCCAAGTTAAATTGGTTAGTATAAAAATTCACAGGCTCATACCTGTGAAATTCAGTGACTCACGCCTGTAATCCCAGCGCTTTGGGAGGCTGAGGTGGGCGGATCACCTGAGTTCAGGAGCTCGATAACAGCTTGGCCAACATGGTGAAACCCCATCTCTACTAAAAAATACAAAAAAAATTAGCCGGATGTGGTGGTGTGCGCCTGTAATCCAAGCTACTCAGGAGGCTGAGGCAGAAGAATCACTTGAATCCGGGAGGCAGAGGTTGCAGTGAGCCGAGATCGTGCCCTTACACTCCAGCCTGGGCGACAATAGCAAAACTCCATCTCAAAAAAAAAAAAAAAAAAAAAAAAAATCACGGTTGTTGGAGTGTAACATGGTGAAAATAATTGACAGAAACATGCCAATGGACTCATTTTAAAAGATATATTTTTATATGCATGTAAATAATATAACTTACTATGCTTAGGTAACTGTGCAATTGAAAAGACTTGAGAAAAATCTCCTTCTTAAGAGAAATAAGCCCCCTTGCTTTCAAAGCCCCCAAGGCCTCCTGGTGCAGATGTATCATCTGATGGGGTGGAGGTCCCAAAAGGTTCTTCAACACCCATTGCTATTCCTTCCAGGGGAATTTTTAGATTCTTCTTACGTTTCCCAACTGCCTTGGAGTCTGTGGCTATGTGTATATTATTATTATTATTTATTTTTTTTTGAGACAGAGGCTCGCTCTCTCTGCCAGGCTGGAGTGCAATGACACAATCTTGGCTCACTGCAAGCTCCGTCTCCCAGACTCAAGAAATTCTCCTGCCTCAGCCTCCCAAGTAGCTGCGATTACAGGCATGTGCTACTGTGCCTGTCTAATTTTTGTACTTTTAGTAGAGACTGGGTTTCACCATGTTGGCCGGGCTGGTCTTGAACTCCTGACCTCAGGTAATCCACCCACTTCGACCTCCCAAAGTGCTGGGATTACAGGCATGAGCCACTGCGCTTGGCCATGTGCCTAACTTCTTACCAGATGCAAGTAACTGTGGACATTCCCAGCACATTCCTGAGTGCTTAATGGTCAGTTTTCTCAGGTATGTCAAACTCCTGCAGGCTCATGTTTTAGATCTGAGATATATCCAAACTGTATATTACCTTTCACCCATAACGTATTTGGACTTATAAAGAGGAATTATTTAAAATTCTAATTCTCACTTGGAGAAATGTGCAAGGATTTCTGGAATCTGTGTTATACTGGATTCACTACTGCATCTTGCCCACTTTTACTAAACTTGGTCTTAAAACTTAGTGTCAGGACTGGTCTCTCTGGTTTATCTTTGTCCTTTCACCCTACTTTAGACTTGTGGACAATATAATGTAGTGCTTAAGAATGTGTTGACAGTCCCGAGAATGTGCCATATGGAACTTGAGAGATAGGGAGCATAATGGACCACGGGCCACAGATGCTGTGTTCAAGAACTCATGGCTTCACTTGCACTGACACACACCTCCCACTGGCTGCTCCTGGTTACTGACTAAGCACAGTAGGGAGCTAAAGGGAAGCCCTGTCCTGGGAGACAGGGAACTCCTCTAATGGCAACTTTGGCCTGAGGACTGTCTGATGGTCTTGCCAAACCTTCCTTAGATTGCCTTGCTGTCCAGATCACTTGCATCCACCCTTTACTTTCCTTTTTAAAAATTCTGTAATGACTTATATAGTAGTTTGACATCTCTCCAATTCTTTTCTGACTTCTTTCTCATTTTACCATAGACAATTTCTGAAATAAAATACTTATGTTTTTTATTCTGTCTTGGTGTCTGCTTCTTGGATGTCTTGAATGAACCCAGCTTTGGTATTAGATAAATGGGTTCTTCAATATACTGGTTATGTACACAGCCTGTGTCTGCAGTTACTTGACACTCTGTGTTCTGGTGTTCTGTAGTTTAGTCACTCATAATATGAGAATAATAATGGTTATGTACTACACAAGGTTTTAAGGAATAAATACATTCATACATGAAATACAAGTCTAGCTATTATCAGCACTGAACATGATAAGAGAAAATCCCATATGAAATATTAAATGTGTTTTTTGACCTATCTCATTAAGTAACTCTTGAATTCATACTTGCAAATAAAGAGGAAGTCATTATATCTGAGAAACTTGAAGAGTAAAAGCAGAAATAGAGAACAATATTCATGCTTTCCATACATGGGTAGCACAATAATTAACATAGCAACAATCTCCACATGCATAATTTAAAAGGCCTCATTTTGCTATATCGATCAACCTGGCATGAATAACAAGAGACAATAAATTGGAGGAGTCAGTAGGATCTTACTGAAGGCTGGGATACCCTACATATAAGTGAGACGTGTGAAGGATAAGAGGAAATAGTAAGCAGACATCTACTGAACCATAGGCAGCTTCTTGTGTGTAATCACTTCGTAAGTGATATTTGCCAAACATATTTACAAAAACTTAATTGTTTTAATTAATATTTTCTCAATGAAATTTTAATATGGACATGTCTTAAAACAACTATCCCAGAATATTATTATGTGATCTCTTCCCATTTTACACTTCATGTTTTTGAAACATTTTTATAAGTTATTTTAAATAATTTTCACAACCACGTGAGAGGTAACATGACAAATATTAACAATTTTATTCTATATCAAGGTAAACAGATGAATTATTTTATTTTAAATACATTTTATTATATTTTATATCAAGGTAAACTGATGAATTAACCAAAAATGAATTGTTTTATTTTAAATAAATTTTATTTTATTTTATATCAAGGTAAACCGATGAATTAACCAATAATGACCCTGTAGAGAGCATTTTGCTTATTCTCCCTTTATAGTTTAGTGAAATTCTAGATCTAATTGTTACCAGAAAAGGGGTCTTGTCCCAAGAGCGGTTCTTGGATCTCACGCAGCTAAAAATTCAGGGCGTGTTACAGAATACAGTAAATTTAGCATAGTTTATTAGAGACTATTACAGAGTAGGGTGACCTCAGAAAGCAAGATGAGAAACATCACTTCCAAAAATATAATGCTTACTTATATAGGATATTAGAGTTAAGAATAATGCGCTTTATTACAAAGGCTTGTGATCAGCCTGTGACAGGCTATTAGTATTTTTATTCTCTTGTGTAACTATTGATTTCAACAAGAATTTATGGTTATTTTATTATCTTAAAGCGAAACCTGTTCTTAAATTAAGAATTCTTGTCTGGGCACGGTGGCTCACGCCTGTAATCCCAGCACTCTGGGAAGCTGAGGCGGGTGGATCACAAGGTCAGGAGATGGAGACCATCCTGGCTAACATGGTGAAAACTCGTCTCTACTAAAAATGTAAAAAATTAGCCAGGCGTGGTGGCGGGTGCCTGTAGTTCCAGCTACTCAGGAGGCTGAGGCAGGAGAATGGCGTGAACCTGGGAGGCAGAGTTTGTAATGAGCTGAGATCGTGCCACTGCACTCCAGCCTGGGCGACACAGCAAGACACCTCCTCAAAACAAAACAAAACAAAACAAAACAAAACAAAAAAAAGAATTTTTTGTCCTAAGGGGTCTTATTTAGTTAGTTAGCATCATTAACTCATTCCCTCAACCATAAACATCTTGTCACCAAGAGTACCTAACTTCCTGGGAATGTCCCCCAGCAAGTCTCACTTTATTGGGTCTCTATTCAAGATGGAGTCATTCTGGTATGGACGCCTCTGACATAATCAAGAAATGGATAAGTTTGGTCACATTCAGAACTTTTAGATCCATTAATATATTTTCAATACTACGTTAGTTGGGTCTTACATGAAACCTCTGAAACTTTCCAAGGTGTTATGGAACAGAAATTACTCTGGGCTTTGTCCAACTAACTGAACTCTGCAAGTGGAGTCATTTCTTGGCATTTGTTAAAAGATATTTGATGCAATGATAAACACTGTTTCCAAACAATCAGTCAGATCTTATTCAAGTAGCCTGTCTGAAATCTATAGCTGTTTGGTCTCTTACACTGTTCTCATCAGGATTCTGTCCAAGGACAAGTAGTAAGTAAACCATATGGATTTTAATCTCCCCTGGTGAGTGAAAATGTGTTTGATTGCACAGCTGAGAGCTTCTACAGAGGAAGGCCAGCACACATGAAACAGATGCAAACCCCTGCTGGATCCTGCTATACATCTGCTTTGAAAATGGGTTGTGACAGGGCTTTTATTTATATAAGGTAGGCATACTTTCCTGGCCTCTGTGACTCTAAAGAAAAATTTCTGTAAGACTTTTGAAATAAACTTTGTCTTCTCCTTTTAATCTGTGGTAATTCATAGGAAAGCCTACTATTCCATTGGAAACATATTTAAGTTTTTTGAATTCCCCCTAGTTATACATAGGTGAAATGAGGATAATGGCTTATGTTGTAGCAAAAGTTAAAAACCACTTGTCCTTTTTAAAAAATAAATTATAGTATAACAGTATGTTAAAATGGGACTTTCTGCCTCAGTTTAGGCTAATCTCCAAGAAAATGGGTGGTTAAGAGTTTTCACATTTCAAAGTGAGGTTCTAGCTCACTTAATCAGAACTTGTAAAAAGGATGTTTAAGAAAAGTTTTTGTGAACCCTAGCAGAGCCATTACATCTGGCCCAATAAATGTAGACACTGAAGAATGAGCTGAGAGTTCTAACATCCCCCCATGTTAGGGTGAGGGGAGGATGCATCATGTTTTCTCCTCCTTCAAGTCAGGGGCAGGAGCCTCCTAGGACCACTCAAAAATCTTGATGGGTTTTGCCATGGGTCAAAGATGAATATTTCCAGTGGACCAAATTGTAGGTTAACTGCTGAAGAAAGACATTCTTCAATCCAAGAGGGACTTTTCTCAAGATGTCCACTGGAACATAAAGGACCCCAAACAGATGTAGCAGTGGATCCAAGAGTAGTCAACGGGGTTAACCGAAAGTGCCATTTGGATGAGAGGAGTGCTGGTGAGGGGCCCCAGGACGTGAGGGTGTGTAAAAAAGCCCATAAAGCACCTGACAAAAAAAACAGCTCTCATTAAAGATCATTCATGTTCTGTCTACATCAACACTGGATCAACTCATATCTTTTTCCTCTCCATTTAATTCCCATCTAGGGGATGAGTTAGAACAAAAAGGGAAATGCCCACTATGTCTCCAATTTTCACTTCAGACTTTCAACCTTCAGATATCCTGAGGTAGACATTCAAACAAATTCTTGTAATTCCAGCACTTTGGGAGGCCTAGGTGGGAGGATCACGAGGTCGGAGTTCGAGACCAGCCTGACCAACATGGTGAAACCCCGTCTCTACTAAAAATACAAAAATTAGCCAGGCATGGTGGTGCGTGCCTGTAATACCAGCCACTCAGGAGGCTGAGGGAGGAGAATCGCTTGAACCCAGGAGGCAGAGGATGCAGTGAGCCAAGATCGTGACACTGCACTCCAGCCTGGGCAACAGAGCGAGATTCTGTCTCAAAAAAAAAAAAAAGACCAAAAAAAATTCTACTTTTATTTATTTATTTAATTTATTTACTTTTTTGAGACAGGGTTTAACTCTGTCACCCAGGTCAGAATGCAGTGGCACAATCACAGCTCATTGCATCTTCAAACTCTTGGGTTTAAGTGATCCTCCCACCTCAGTCTCCTTAGTAGCTGGGACTACAGACACACTCTGCCAAACTCTGCTAGGATTTTAATTTGTATTTTGCAGACACAGTGTCTTACTATGTTGCCCAGACTGGTCTTGAACTCCTGGCCACAAGCAGTCCTTCCACCTCGGCCTTCCAAAGTGCTGGGATTACAGTGTGAGCCAACACACGTGGCCTTAACTTTTCTTTTTAAAACAGTTTTATTGAGGTGACAGGTTTATTTATACTTTCCTACATATTTTAACAGTTTTATTTACTATCATAAAATTTAACTATTTTAAGTAAATATTTCAGTTATTTTTAGGAGGCTCATAGACTTACACAACCATAACTAAACATTTAAAACATTTCCACCAGCTCAAAAAATTTTTTTTGTTTCTTTCTGTCAACCTCAGCCCTAAGGCAACCACTCAATGCCCAGCCTTAAGGCAAACACTCATGTGTTTTCAGTCTCTATGCATGGGCCTTTTCTAGAAACTTCACATCAGTTGAGTGATACAATATGTAATCTTTTATGTCTGGCTTATTTCATTAGCAGATCTTTGAAGTTCTTCCACATTGTAACATGTATCACTACTATCATGTATCACTACTAACTTGTATCACTGTGTCCTGAATTGGTGGGTTCTTGTCTCCCTGACTTCAAGAATGAAGCCAGGGACCCTGGTGGTGAGTGTGAGTGTTACAATTCCTAAAGATGGTGTGTCTGGAGTTTGTTCCTTCAGATGTTCAGATGTGTCCGGAGTTTCTTCCTTCTGGTGGGTTCGTGGTCTCCCTGGCTTTAGGAGTGAAGCTGCAGACCTTCGCGGTGAGTGTTACAGCTCTTAAAGGTGGCGCATCGGGAGTTGCTCCTTCCTTCTGGCGGGTTCGTGGTTTCTCTGGCTTCAGGAGTGAAGCTGCAGACCTTCTCGGTGCTACAGCTCATAAAGGCAGCCCAGACCCAAAGAGTAAACAGCAGAGAGATTTATTGCAAAGAGCGAAAAGAACAAAGCTGCCACAGCATGGTGGCCTGCTTTTATTCCGTTATCTGGCCCCACCCACATCCTGCTTATTGGTCCATTTTACAGAGAGCTGATTGGTCTATTTTACAGAGAGCTGATTGGTCCGTTTTGGCAGGGTGCTGATGGGTGCCGTTACAAACCTTTAGCTAGACACCGAGTGCTGATTGGTGCTTACAATCCTTTAGCCAGACAGAAAAGTTCTCCAAGTCCCCACTCGACCCAGAAGCCCAGCCGGTTTCACCTCTCACCGGGGCTCTGCGGCACCCAGCCCCGGCGCTGAGGCAGCCCAGAGGGAGCTGGTCCCTGATTAAGTCCAGCAGGCGCCGGCTGGCCGAGCCGAGTGCGGGACCCACTGAGCCTGCGCCAACCCAGAACCCGCGCCTGCCAGCGAACGCGGCGCGCGGTTCCGGCTCCCGCCCGCACATCTCCCTTCACACCTTCCGGTGAGCAGAGGGAGCTGGCTCCGGCATCGGCCAGCCCCAGAGAGGGGCCCTCATAGCGCAGCGGCAGGCTGAAGGGCTCCTGGCCTGTGGCCAGAGCGGAGGCCCAGGAGGCGCTGAAAGCGAGCCAGGGCTCCTGGCGTGTGGCCATAGCGGAGGCCCAGGAGGCGCTGAAAGCGAGCCAGGGCTCCTGGCGTGTGGCCATAGCGGAGGCCCAGGAGGCGCTGAAAGCGAGCCAGGGCTGCTAGCATGTTTTCACCTCTCATCACTACTATCATGATCACTACTATCATATTTGTGAGTATTATTTCATACTGTGTATATATCTCAATTTGTTGTTCTAGTCACCAGTTAGTGGACACTTAGAATGGTTATAATTTTGGGCTATCATGAATACTGTTTGCTATGAACACTCCATGTATAAGTCTTTGTGTGAACATATGGTTCATGTGTCTTGGGTAGATACCTAGAAGTGGAATTGGTGGATCATATGGTAAGCACTGTTTTCCAAGGTGATTATACCAGTTTACATTCTCATCAGCATTGTATAAGTGTTCTAGTTGCTTCACATCCTGGCCAACTTGATATTGTCCGTTGTTTTGATTGTAGCCATGCTAGTCGGTGGTAATGGTATCGCATTGTGGATTTAACTTACATTTCCCTAAGGGCGAATGGTGTTGAACATCTTATTTTTTTTATTTTATTTTTATCAACATAAAAGAAGAAACTTTGTTTTGTTTTTATTAAGTTGTTTGCTTTACTCTAAGTTCTTTGCATTCTCATATACATTTTAGAATTAGCTTGTTAATTTCTGTAAAAAAGCCTAAAAGGATTTATTTTGTTTTGTTTTGTTTTTTGAGACAGTCTCACTTTGTCACCCAGGCTGGAGTGCAGTGGCACAAATATTGCTTACTGCAGCCTTGACCTTACCAGCTCAAGCGATCCTCCTCCCTCAGCCTCCCGAGTAGCTCTAACTACAGGCATGCGCCACCATGTCCAGCTAATTTTTGTATTCTTTGTGTAGATGGGGTTTTCCCTTGTTTCCTGGGCTGGTGCTGAACTCCTGAGCTCAAGTGATCCGCCCATCTTGGCCTCCTATAGTGCTGGGATTACAGACCTGAGCCACTGCGTCTGGCCAGCCTGATTGGATTTTAATAGGAATTACATTGAATCTATAGATCAATTTGGAAATAATTGCCACAAAGTTTTAAATTGAAGGAAGTTTGGAATTTTAAAAATTGTTACACAAGAACGAACATTTAATTAATAAACTGAAAGTGTTCTTGTATACAGATGTGACTAGAGAACATTCAGTCTCTGAGTCACCAAAGTCATGGGATTGCCATTGACTTTCATTCAGGTGCAGAACAGAGCCTGCCTGCCCCTCAAGGTGGATTTTAAGAGACCAGTCATGAAGAAAGATAATGTTGTGGACTGTTTGTACCTATTAGACCTATTCTTTTAGCTTATTAATTGAAGTTTTAGTCAAAGTCATTTGATATAATCAGAAATTCTGCCTTTTTTTCTCAATTTTATTAAAGCTTTTGACTAATATACCTGTAAAATTATAGAAATTGTAGTAACATAAACACCTCATGTTTGTTTGTATTTTCATCAAACCATTCTTTCATTTATGTGTTTATTTTTCAAATGAACAATATGCAGAGAGAACAAAAACCACATCTAATCCCCCACGTTCCCTGCCAAATCTTTGTAATACCTTAAGGTTTGTAAAAATCAATCTTTTACAGCCCTTAAGGAATTGCAAATATATATATTTTAAAGCCAAAGAGAAGGGAGTATAAAGGTTCTTTTGTCTACCATTTTATATTCTTCGGCATGCTCTCCGGATCCTTCACTTCCTTTAGCTGTTTTTATGTAGTATACACAAAGAAAATGTTACTTTCAGGGAAAATTGCATGCATTATTTACCTACGGGTTATTAAAAAATGCAAGGAAAACATTATTTGGCCTGATAAACTCTCTTAGTGATGACATAAATGATCTAAGAATCTAAGTCTCTGAGTAAAATAGAATGGAGAGACATTGAAAACAAACAACAATAAGACAAAAAAAAAAAAAATCCCCAAACAGGCCTAAAGACGCACAGTCTGATCTCCCTGGGGAAATGAGGACTCAGTCACAGCAACTGTTGATAACATAATGAGGGACATTGCTCCTATTTTTATCTTTTCCCATGATTAGTTAAATGAGGAAATTAAATAAGACAAAGAATGAATACTTGAGAAAGAAACAAACATCACATAATTACAGCCATTTGTCCACTTCCTGACTTTATTGCTGAATTTTCCTTTAACCTTAAAGATGCCCATATTTTTATTTGGTCAACCTGGTGCAGAAGGAAGTTAATGAAGACCTAACAATTCAGAAAAGAATAGTGTTTCTTTGAAATCACCTTACTGATGACCAGGACTAGCAGATGACCGTTTTCTTCTTTTTCCTTTTGAAAGGTACCAGACCCAATAGCTGATAGCAGTAAGCACTTTAGATGATTAACTTGGTCTGAATCTTGGCTTTATTTCTTCTAACAGAAGACACTTTGGTGTATATAAGAAGCACTTAAGATTCTTGTTAAAAATGCAATTTCCTGGGCCCCATTTTCAGGAATTCTGATTTAGTGTCTCCTGGCAACACCCAGGATAATCTGCATTTTAATAAGGATCATAGGTGTCTTTATTGCTAAAGAACTGGGCCACACTTTGAGAAAACTGCTCTGATGAGTGTGTTTTCTGACACAATTTTGCAACGGAATCATCTCTCCCAAAGGACTGCTTTGGCTGTGCATTTATAGCCAGTTGAAGGTTTGATAAGAACAGCTGAGGAGTTGTGAATAGTGCTTAATTGTAGGAAAGCTAATTAGCCTCTCAAAGGACAGAGGTAATAAATTATGGATTGTAACTTATTTTAATAGTCACAGCTTAAGTGGACGGCACAATGAGGCATAAGCAGTTTAACTTGATTAACACACTTCAGAACTCATTAAATCTATCATTTTTCTTCTCCATCCCATTCCTTCCTCCTTGATCTTTATTTTCTCTTTTCATATATCTTTTTTTCTGTTTTCTCTTTCAATAGATGATCTCAATCTATATGTCTCCTCCTCATGATTTCTCTCATTTTATGTTGAACCTCCTATATCTTTTTATTTCTTTCACTTTCCATCAAGCTGTTATTTTTATACTCCACTCATATTTATTTCTTTTTCTTATTTTTCTTCCCTCTCTCCAATGGATATCTTTCTATCTTATATGCAGACTGTTCAATACAACCACTTCTTCCTGATAGCATCCCAATTGAGTTATACTATTCAGAACATTATTGATGATGAAATGAGATAATTTATAGGAAAGTGCTTTGAAAATAAGTAAAGATTTATTAAGCTAAAACATAAAGATTTATTTTGACTTTAAAACTTAGCAAGAATCGTTGCTGGAATCTAATTCAAGATTGTTTTCACAAACAGAGGGAAGAAGACACAAGTGACAAGGACACAACACAGTCAGGCTGTCCATGTTACTCCTGGAGGAAACTGACGTTTTAGAGTCAGTACACTCACATGGAGGAAGGAAGCAGCCCAATAGGGTAGTTCAGAGCTGAGGTCCCTGCTCTTCTATCATTGGGAGGGGTGGATGGAAGAACACATCCACACTGAAGGGAAATTAAGAACATTTAGGAAATTTTGATCTTAAACTAAGAAAATTCTGCCCAAAGATTTCAAGAAAATTCCTAATCTTACATTTTTACACACTACTCTGTTCTATTTATTGCAACAACATTGGTTTACGGAAGTCTGACCATAGCCTACTTATAGATTTTTCTATTTTGCATTACTTGCGTACTCTAAATATAATACGTGAGATGAAAGCAAGATAAGTGCTTAATTATTTTTTCTATTTACTAATTTTCATAACAATGAGTGGGTATTCTAGTAATTTCCAAAGATAATTCTTAAGGTTTTTTTTTTAATTTTTAAGTTCAGGGGCACATGTGCAGTTTTGTTGCATAGGCAAAGTTGTGTCATGGGGGTTTATTGTACAGATTATTTCATTACCCAGGTATTAAGCCTAGTACCCATTAGTTATTTTTCCTGATCCTTTCCCTCCTCCCACCCTCCACCCTCTAATAGGGCCCAGTGTATGGTTTTTCCCCTCTGTGTGTCCCTGTGTTCTCATCATTTAGCTCCCACTTATAAGTGAGAACATGTGGTATTTGGTTTTCTGTTCCTGTGTTAGTTTACTAAAGATAATGGTCTCCTGCTCCATCCATGTCCCTGCAAAGGATATGATCTTGTTCTTTTTTATGGCTGCAAAGTGATAATATTCCATGACATATATGTACCACATTTTCTTTATCCAGTCTATGATTCATGGACATTTAGGTTGATTCCATGTCTTTGCTATTGTGAATAGTGTTGCAGTGATCATACATGTACATGTGTCTTTACAATAGAATGATTTATATTCCTTTGGGTGTATATCCAGTAATGGGATTGCTGGGTTGAATGGTATTTCTGTCTTTAGGTCTTTGAAGAATCGCCACATTGTCTTCCACAATGGTTGAGCTAGTTTACATTCCCACCAGCAGTAGATAAGCATTCCTCTTTCTCTACAACCTCACCATCATCTATTATTTTTGGACGTTTTCTTTTAATTTGTCATTATATACTCAGTAAACATTATTTGACAATTCTGTATGTTGCAGTTGTTATTTGTTATTATTGTTATTCAAACAGTTCTATCTTTGAAAAGTGGGAGCTTGTCTTCAGGTTGGCACTATGTCTTTTGAACACAGTGGTATTTGTTTTCTGTCAAAATAGGATATCTCAGATATCTCTTATACATCAGTTGATCCAGCCTGAAGTCAGCTAAGTCCCCAAGGAGCCTTGGTTTCTTTCAGTAAGGAAAGTATAATTGGAATTCCACAATTTGGAAGTTGCCTGGTGTCTTACTCTCTTGGTTAGAAGACAAAAGAACATTGAGAGGAAATGGCAGCATGATCAGAGGACAGTAGTTTGTGTAAATACTTTAGGAAAACAAGAATGCTGGTGATTTTAATAATTAAAATATATCTTTGCAAGCTATCTTTCATTTTTATTCTAGCATAACTTGCTTCTTTATGTTTTGGTTTAACATTTTTTTCTGATTTTGTAGATACATATTTATTATCCTTTTTTTTGTTTTGTGTCTCCTCGGTATTAACTTTATTAACTGTGAAAAACAAAATTGCTACTATGAATGACTTGAGCAAACAGTCTCAACCAATGTTTTTCTCTTAGCTGGTTTATTAGTGTGCTGAGTAATGTGTGAATATATATTTAGGCTTAATATCTGGTTCATTAATTATCTAGTACTATTTTCCCCACTTCCAAATTGTAAAGCTCCTATTAATGAAACTGATGGGTAGCAAAATAACAGCTAATGAATCCTCTAATTTTGTATTAGTGTGTTATACAGCTAAGAGGAATATAGAGAATTACAGTGTTTTAGAGGTATGCAATCTGGAAAAAATTGCTATTTTCTATCTTACAGATGAATAAATAGAGACCAAAAAAGATTAGATAATTTCCTCGATGACACATATAAGGAAATATTGTTAAAAATATGACTTTCAGCATTTTACCCTTGTATACCAATGCTCATTTTGTTTTAGGGGAAATTAGGTGAATATTCAACTTTGTTTTAAATATGCTTAAGTGGAAGGAAAATAAACAACCAAGTATTTATTTGAAATATGTATGTAATTACATGTACGTGAGAAAAATATAGGCATTAAATTAATTATATGGCATTCTCATCATGAAATTCCTTTTAAAGGAATGTTTAAGAAAGGACAATATGGTTGAGAAAATGTTTATGTAATAATAGAAAATGTATCCATGCTCAAATGATAGTGTATAAGTCAGTTTCTCACTTTTTTGAAGGTTTATTTTAAATTAAATATCTTGTATGAAGGTGATTTATAGATTTTTTTATACTGCAATTTCATTTGGTGGACAAACCCCAAATTAGGAAAGGAAACAATGCATTTAAATGATATAATGTTTTAAAATAAGTTTAGATGTATCTGTTTTTAAGGACACAGATTCTGCATTTCTATGAGCAGAAAGCAGACAGAGCACATTGGAATGGCTTGTAATTAACTTTCACAATGACTGTTTAGCTACCAGTAGCAGTTTCTCAAATTTTTTTTTTTTTTTTTTTTGAGACAGAGTCTTGCTTTGTTGCCCAGGCTAGAGTGCAGTATCGCAATCTGGGCTCACCACAACCTCCACCTCCTGGGTTCAAGCAATTCTCCTGTCTCAGCCTCCTGAGTAGCTAGGACTACAGGTACGCACCACCATGCCCAGCTAATTTTTGTATTTTTAGTAGAGACAGGGTTTTACCATGCTGGCCAGGCTGGTTTCAAACTCCTGACCTTGTGATCCGCCTGCCTCGGGCTCCCAACCTCCCAAAGTGCTGTGATGACAGGAGTGAGCCACTGCACTGGAGAAGTTTCTCCAATTTTTTTCTTTTTTTTTTTTTTGAGACAGGGTCTCACTGTGTCGTGAAGGCTGGAGTACAGTGGTGTGATCTCGGCTCACTGCAACCTCCACCTCCCGGATTCAAGCAATTCTTCTGCCTCAGCCTTTTGAGTAGCTGGGACTACAGGCCTGTGCCACCATGCCCGGCTACTTTTTGTATGTTTAGTAGAGACGGGATTTCATCTTATTGGCCAGGCTGGTCTGGAACTCCTGACCTCATTATCCGCCTGCCTCAGCCTCCCAAAGTGCTGGGATTACAGGTGTGAGCCGCTGCACCCGGCCCTCTCCAATTTTTAAGAACATGCTTCTGTCTTGAATATTTGCCTAGACTTGTCTTTGTTATCTATTTATTTATAGATAGTACCATGACAACCCTTACATTCTGTGAAATAAATATTTATTAAGTAAAAGATACATATCACTGTGCCAGACAATGTAGGAGATACTGTGGTAACAGAGTTCCTGACCTACACGACCTGTAAGAATAAAAGCACAACCAAAATATGAAATGTGTAATACAGTAAAAGTGGCCTTACATCCTTAGCATCAAGAAGTGAAATTCATTCTTCAATCCTTAAATGAAAACTGGCTCTCTCTATTTCTTTTATCAATGGAATGAGATAGTCTAGCCAATAGGTGAATGGAAGAACAGGTTGAAAAAAAAAAAGAAACAGGGCACACCAGCCAGCAGCTGGTGCAAGCTGCCCGACATGAGTAAGACCCTCTGGAGCCTTCCTGCTGAGCTGAGCTCCCAGCTGAATGCAGACACATACATGACCATAGGCAAAGTCAGCAGAGAAACCTCCTAGCCAATCCTCAAAATACACGAAAAATAATATTGGCTATTTGTTATCCACTAAGGACTTGGGGGTGGTCAACATAAAGTGGTATTTAACCAGAAACAAAACACAATGTTCTATAAAAGAGCAAAAAATATATTTCATATAAGGAACGACAACATTTAGTTCAGGAGAAATGTGAAAATGTTCGTGAAGAATGTGGTGTTTGAAGTTTGTACCAAACGTTGTGTAGGAAACATGCATTGCGGACATGTTGGAGAAGTACTTTAAAGCCAGGATGAGGCATTCATATCCATCCCAGAAGTCAATGAGACTTCTAACCTTGTTTGTTTAGGGAAGTGGCATAAACCCATTGCAATGCCGGTAACCAGGAGAAGAATGAGAACGGTGAGGCACCTCGTCAACGATTGTTGAATGAATGACCAGAATTTTTCTAATCTATAAGATGTAATAATCCAGCGAAATCTGACTTAATGTCACTTTACTCCACTGTGAGAAAGTGTCAGAAAATGTCAGGAAATGTCACTTCATCAAAGGGCCTGAGAACAGGAGTGAATAAAATGCCTTAATGTTAAGTAAAATGTTGAATATATTGGCATGCTGCAAATCTGCATGGATATGTTTTGAATTGATAGATAAAATGACCTTTCTGGCAAAGTGTGCTATTATTTTATGCACAGTCACAGAGTACGTTATGACACACAGTGTACATGTGGAAAACATTTGCCCTTCTTGGTCATTTGGATTAATTTGTACCATAAATGCATCTTTTACCACCCTGTTCTCAGATTCATGGGTTTGATGTATGGCACTGTTTTGGTCTTTATTTTTCCTTTTAACTTTCCTGGAGGGAGTCTTCCAGTGTGACCACAGTGATTGATGTCCACTCTCACAGTGACTAACCTCAGAGGGTGTGTACATGGACAGCTTTATGGCTCATGGAACTCTGGGAACATTTCCAACCACTTTTATTTTGTTTCCTCTTGTTTTTTTTTTTTTTGCTGTCTCTCAAAGAGAGAAGTTTGAGCTTACTTTCTTAATTTATTTAACATCATCTCACAGAGAACCACTCCTGTGTCTTGATTTCAGATACTACATCCTTGCCTGAGGGTATCACTATGCCAATCAGTAGACCCTTTGCATGAGCTCATTTGTGATGGTATCTATTATTAGTTGTATCTTCTGGCTCTAGCTTTGGATTGTTGTCTTAATTTCTTCAGCACAGAGTGTTGTATATTGGAGACACTCAATAGATCTTTGTTTTTGTTGATAATATGCTGTTATATTGATGTGTTAATTCATTATATTGTCTCTATTGTAATTTGCTGCACTTTAGCATGTACTATATGGATTTGTTGGCTTTGCTGAATTGTCAGTGGTGATTTTTACCATTTATATTATTCATTTTCTTGTGCTTGAATCTGTCTTCTAAGCTGCTGTAGCTAAAACTGCCATTCTTATTGTCGTATTCCCTACTAATTAAAGATATAATAGGTGCTTCTCCAATCATTAGGCTGACAAATTTGACACATCAGTTATGAGTAACCTGGAACAAGTAGCAAAAGCTTTTGACTTGAGCTACATCCCAGCAGTGTAACTGCTAAAATCCTCCCTCCTTTTTCCTTTCGTTTCCTATCCTTTCCTTTCCTATCCTATCCTATCCTTTCCTTTCCTTCCCTTTTCCCTTCCTTTCCTTTCCTTCCTTTTTCCTTTTCCTTTTCCCCTTCCTTCCTCCCTTCCTTCCTTCCTTCTTTCCTTACTATCCTACTTCCCTTTCCCTCCTTAAAATAATGTTGTTTGTTTTCTGACAGTGTAAGTTATATAGGTCCATCAAAAGAAATTTTGGGAATTATGGGAAAAAATGTCTACACCATTTTTCTTCACCAAGGGACCACCAAACTCTGTTTTCTAAAGTTTCTCTGTGCCTGAAGTCAGATATCAATAAATATTCTCTCTTGTACAGTTAATTTTGCCCAAAAGTTATTTCTACCCTGTAAAGATAATAAATAATACTAGTACAAATCTTTGCTATACTCCTATTGTGGATAATCAAATTTAACATTTTCATTGATGCTGAATAATTGCATCATCACCACCTCTTTCTAAGGTCTCCTCACAATGCAGAGAAGCCAGAGCCTTTGTGTTTAAGAATCCCCCTCCCTGTATGGTTTCAGACTGACCTATGCCAAGAAGTAGCATTTCTGCTTGATTAGGAAGGCAGAAGACTGCGAGGCCATTTTTTTCTGAAGGCAATTTCCATCATATGCTGTGCAGATGAGAGATTCACATTGGCTTTCCAGCCAGCTACTGAAAACCATTGCTTTTACTGGTGCAGACAGAGAAAATCAATGGGAGCTTTCATATACTCATATATTTCAAAGGCATTGCAGCAACTTCCCTATAAGCTCATGAGAAACCCCATACCAGTGCTTTGGGCTGTGATCATGGGCATGGGGCTTCCCTGACCACCCTCAACTCTTGTTCACTCCCCAACTCATCATTTACTTCCCAGCTCTTTTAATGGTTGAATTCTTTACTTTTTCATATTAAACCCTTCATACTTAGAACACATTAAGTGGCTCTGTTTTCCTAGCCAAATATGTATAAAAATTATTTAAGTTTGGTGTTGATAGTCTTATTCTTCAGTTAAAGAAACAAGTTCAGTGGGTCATGTAACTTGAACAAGCACACAGAGCTAGGAGGTGAAGGAGGGAAGTTAGTACAGGAATCTGTCTTTGGGTTTATCCAAATCACTGTTCTGCTGTTGCTTCTGCCATCTTAAAATGCTTCCTGTGCTCACTTCCAGCAGTGCTGCCTCATCTATCCCCTAGTGTCCTGTAGCTTTAGCCTCACCCAAGACTCAAGCCAGCTATCTCTACTCTGAAATATGCGTCTCATTTGGCTCTCAGGGCCCTGCCTAGGGTTCTGAATTTGGGGGGTTAGGGACATCTCTACTGTATTCCAAAGATGAAGAAACATCTTTCTCCTTTTCTGTCCCCTAAAGGTTTTACAAAATTGTGAAGCCTCTCCTTGTCTATTTGTATTCTGGGGTATCTATCTTTCATCTCAAACCTTATGATTGATGGTGGGGAGCATGGTGTTTAGCTTTATTATTTCCATCAGCCAGATTATTTTCTGTCTGAGAAATTCCTTGCCTTTGCATTCAGTATATAGATTTTATCCTTATTTCTTTTTGTGTTTTTTTCCCTTTATCCTCATTTCTTTTTGTGTTTTTTCCCTTTAAAGAATCAAAATCTGAAATCAGAAACAAATGTGTTTTTAATTTTAGTGTCATAAGAGACACTAAAATTCTTCCTATCTCTTTACTTCTATTCTTCCTATCCATGTTCTTCCTATCTCTTTACTAAAACTCAATAATCTTCTGAGTTGATGAGATATTTACAGAGATTTTTCTCATGTCTATGTTTGGAGTAACAATCTCAAAATCTAAAGATGCTGCTTTTGAATTTCATCTTGTGACTCTCTGTGTAACTAATTGTTCAGGGTAAGTGTATATGTACTGTGAACATTTTAAATATGCTTAAATCTGCTATCCTTTGTTAATATTAAAATTAAAACATCAAAGTTATTAATTTTTTTGTCAAAGGTTTAAATTATGCATCAGTTAGCTGAAAATTAACTGTTAAATACATCAGTAACTCAATTTTTCTTTAAAGATAAGTGATTCATGAAAAAAATATGGAATAGTGTTTCAGTATGTCTTGCTTTATTTCATGGAGATTTTCAATTAGATGAATGCTTTTGTTATCAATTATCATGGAAAGATAAGTTAAATACACTCAATTAAATAGTCACTTTTGAAGTTTCTAGGTCTAACTTTGACCCATCCTAATTTACTTTAGCTTCCTTTTAAAGGAAGCCAATAATTTACCTAAGGATTTCTTTTTATTAGGTAAATTAGCAAACCCATTTGACTGTGTCAAGAAAAAGTAAGAGATATTTTGGAATGAAAAAGCAGTACCTTTTGAGGGACTATAATAATGATTAACATCTCTGTATTCACTTTCTACTGTCATGAAAGATACAGATGCTTTTGTCTATTGCTCTCTTTTGAATTCTTTTACAGCTGCCAGTACAGAAAACTATACATGGACTATAAGGAAACACTGAATTTGATTTTATGACATGGACTTACTATTAGTCATCAGATTTCAAACAAATTTAGATTTACTCATTTGTTCACTTACTCCAGAATCATACTGAGTCTTTGTTTTAGGTGCTCAGTGTATCCAGTCCCCCTCACTACCCCTCAAACAGTTAAATGTGGCCCTTGACATCAAGGACTCAGAATAAAGAGAGGGAGAAGCGTGTAATCAATTACAATACAAACCAGAAAATACTGTAATCATAGAACATGAATTGACAAAATGTATATAGATTGTACGGGAAGACCACATCCAAGACGTACTGTGGAGACCCAAGCTGTATTAGCAGGAGATCTTCTGGTAGATGTGAGTTGGAAATTGAATTGAAGATGAGATTAAACAGTTCCAAAAAGGAACAGGATAGATATTTTCTCTTGGTTAAGAATAATAACATGAATAATAACATGAATAATAACAAGAATAATAACATGATGACTACTTTTAGTCATAATTTTTATATTTAATCTTTGTAGCCAGATTAATTTAAAACTTTTTTCCATTTTGTATCTCATCTCTTGAGACTCATATCAGCAGCTCATGTACTCAATGACACAGCTTTAGCATTTTCTTAGTTGTACTACATAATTCCAAATTCTGTAACTTAAGGTAAAGTGAGTAAAGAATACGTTAATAACTTAGATACTATGAGTTATATTTGGGAATAATAGCCCTTCCAAAGAGAGCTTATGAATGCTGCTCTCCAAAGGTTAGCAAGAGCATAAAAATTATGTGAGGGTTATTTTAGAAACTTTTACTCCTAAAAATGAACAATATCTTCAAAGACTGGACAAGAAATTGATTTTATTTGGGGAATGTATTAGTTTAGAAGAGAATGCATGTTAGTGAACTATTTGAGTGCCTTGCTCCACTCTGGCCCCAGTCTTTGGCATGTGGGACCTCTGTGGGATAATGAGCTGAGATAACTTTCTTACCTAACACTAAACACATGAGAACTTAGAAGATGTACTGATTCTGGCAGTTCCCAGTAATGTGGCATCAGACATTTACTTACACTTCCTAGAGGAATAGCAGTTTTCCTACCTGTAAAATCAGGGTTATGTTATCCTGTGGAGATGTGAAAATAAATTAATGTACACAGCAAAGGGCTTTATATACTACAGAGTACTTTGTCAAACTCCTGAACATTGAAGAGAATGTACAATGTGTAAGGAACCACTTTAGGATAGAGGAAGAAGCCACATGACACATAGTCACACAATGCCAGAGCAGTACCACAGATGCCATCTGATGTCTCTCGACTCAAGATGCATTCTACTACAGCATGTTGGGTTTCCTGTGAGTCTGTGTTGAAGAAATGGACCCAGAAATGTTGCTGTGTTAGCAGTTTGCCACTAAAAATGACCACTTAGGAAAAGCATATTTGTGGCCCGTCTGCTTTCATTGTGGGAGCTGTAAATGTAGAAGGAGATAAATTACTCCCCATTAATCTGTGCCTAACAGTGCACTTCTTTTAAAATTCTTAGAAGTATCTGTCATTTCATACTTAATACTATACTAATTCATGCTAATGACTTGAGAATTCCTAAGAGATGACTAAATTGTGCAAATGAGTAGCGATGCACATTAGAAAACAACATTATAAAATCAGGCATGTGAAATCCTGAGATGTACTTGCTTTATTTATTTTGACAAGGGCAGTTTACTTTCTGTAACTCATAATAAAGTACTACTGTGGAATAGAAAATGTACTAAAGTTGTTTTATTAAAGTAATAAAGCCTGAATAGGAGGCTTCACTAAAGCCCACCACCATTAAATTGTTACGAATATTGAGTTAAAGATGCCAGGTTATTGTATTTTTAATTTTCTGTATAAAATTCTATTTAAAATTTTGCACGTTTCAGAGAACATAAGGAATTTATGACTACTCTTCTTTCCCTTACTTGTCTTTGGAATGAAAATATTTTTTGCAAATATCTGAAAAATTCCAAGCTGACATTTCTTTTCATTTGGCTAAGACGCTTGAGTAATACAGCTGAGATCATGACCAAGTTTACAGAGGAGCTCTCTGCTGAGAATATATGCTTGAATCTCACTAATTGCCCTTTTGCAAGCAGAAACCCGAGGCACAAGCAACATGAGACCTCATGTTGGATGGTTTCAAGGAGGAACATCTATACTGTGTATATATACTCTAGCCACCAAGCTCTTCCGGGTTGGTTCTGCCTACTCTTGGAGTTCATGTCCATCCACTCAGCTTTAGCATGGTTACAAGGTTTTGAAAATCAGAGCACACACCCTTTGCCTCCCCTGGGTTATCTCAGGGCTTATGATACATAGAAATGTGTAATACATGCTGTTGACCATATGAAGCTTGACTAATTTTATTCATCATGGCTAAAGAGGAGGGGAACCATATTTTTCCTTCTTTCATACATTTTCTTTATCCTATAAGTTTTGGTGTAATATAAAGCTAGTGGATTACAGTGAGAAAGGAAAGAAGAATCAATACTATTAGCACCTGAGAAAAATACATAGAATCAACATTCTTGCTTACAATTTTAGTAAGGCACCACATGAGCATCACCACTTGTGGAAAAGTAACTTAAAGTGCAACTGACTGGCCATTGTGTTCTTTATTCCACATGATCAATAACTCTTCGTTAACAGTATGGAAGTTGAAGCTATACATAAATGATTTCTGTACTTTGTTTATATACCTTTGCCCTCCTTAAAATCATATTAAGCTGAATTGTACTACACTATTTTTCATTGAGTGAAAACCCAGTTTGTATAAAGAAGGTTATTGTTAGCTATTCAGAACTTCCCATATATACATATGGTACATATATACACACACACACACACACACACACACACACATATATGACTATGGCCAGAGGAAGAAAAATGTCAGCTGATGTATAAACAAACAACACAGAAAGACGTCTTGGAAAGATGATGCTTAATCTCTGTCTAGAATGTTGATGAAGAATGAATCAGGTAAAGAAGGGGTTGTGATGTCTTGAACATTCCTGGAAAATAATACAATGTCAAAAGCCACTGATACCTAAAATTGCCTGGAGCTTGGAGAATGCCAAACACTTCCCACATGGCCAAAAGAAATCATTTTAGGACAGACATAGCTTTAAAAGTGGACTATTTCATGATATTTCCATTGTTTAACAATATTTGAGTAAACAACAAAGAAATCAGCTTCTCTCAAAGATATAAGCTGGGCCAGCTCTTAGCTTGTGTGAAGTTATTTATTTCCTGTGTCTTTGAGGAATTGCACTAAGGTGGACACAAACAGCTAAAATTATTTTATCTTGTTTCATGTACATAAAAATGTGTAATACTTGTCAACATGGGTAGAAACTATGTTCTATGAAGCCAATATATGGTGAATACAATTTCTTTTTACCATGACAATAAAAGCTATGTTGGCAAAAGGTATGGTTTCTATCTCTAATCATAGCTTTTACAAAATAAACCATTTTAATTAGCTTATGATGGAATTTTGACAAGAATTTAAATACAACTTGTTTTTTTGTTTAAAAAATTTTTATGTTGTATTTCACACTGATGGGTCCCAGTAAGTCTATTAATTGCTGTGAAAAGTGGTAGATATTTTATAGGTAGTTATAATTTTACTATGGCTGTGATTCAATAAACAAGAAACAAAAACATGTTGACTCTGTTGTCATTGCTGTGAATTTTCTGTGGAGTTTACACTTTCATTGTGTGTTCCATTTTTACTTGGTGGACTTTCTCTGACTTCTTTATGTTATATTTAAGATAAGTAACTTAGAACTGCCAGTGGGGTTTCTAAAAAGTTAGTATTATGGTTTGGGACACTGGAAAAAATCATAGTTCCTATTTTGTCGCATCAATTTTCTAATAATATCTAGCATTTTGATAAGTATTTTGATAAAGATTTCTCCATTTGACATTTAATTTTAAAATATTTTCCTTTCACAAGGACATGTGTAAGCAAATTTGCTTTGAGTCTCTGTGGGGATTAGTTCTGTATTTCCAGAAGTCACATAAATAGAGGGTGGTAGAGGGGTCAAAGTGGTCTCCTTCATAGAACTGATTAGATAAATATTTAACTTACTTAGGAGTAAAAGCTGATTAAAACAGTATTGTTTAAAACCAGATATATGTGCTCTGAAGTTTCTGTAGTTATTTTTATATGTTTATATAATGTAATCACATATTTTCATGAAATTTTTTGAGGTAAATTTTATTTCAGCATTTCTTTGCTAACTTTGTCAATATGTTGAAGCAGATGTTACTCTTAAAAGACATTTAAAAAGGTATATATTTATTTTGATTTTCACAATCCATTTCACTTATTTTCGACTTTACAAAATTAAAATATTCCAAATGATTTCAAAGTGTTTAAAGAAAATTTATTCATCTCATTTGATCCATTAAAAATACATGTATGTGTTTGTGTATGGATATATGACAGAATGCATTTTCTCTCGCTAATCTATTGTTACATAAGAATTAAAGTTCTCTTGCTAATCTATTTTTACATAAGAAAGAGAACACTTTCTCTTAAAAATACACAACTAAAAGTTTCTCTTAAAAGTATGCAACCAGTGTTCCAGTCTATGTGTTATTAAGAATTTAGAATTGAATAGAGTGCAGTATTGAGGGCCACTATCTAACATTGTAGATAACTGTTGTACTGCTTCTGATTCTCTAAGTAAATCAAGTGCAAATTATTCAAATTTATGTTCTAAGTATTCTTTGAAATGCATACATCAAAATAGATTACATATGACAATTATATGGACTCTGTTATAAAAGAGGTACTCTAAACCAAACTCAAATTATGGTTTCTAAAGTAGTAACTGAACTTTATGAACTAGAAGGTAGAGGCAGTTATACCAGTATTTGTGACAGCAACTCTGAGATTATCATTTTGCATAATATGCTGCATGTCATCAGCAGCATAATGCTTGAGCCTCAGGGTCTCTCATTTGTGCAAGACCCTTTGGAGGCCTGTACCTTAGTACAGGTACTGCCTTCTGCAACAGTATCTCCTGAGAGTGTGTTAGAGATGCAATGCCACAGGTGTCACCCCCAAACTAATCAAATTCTGCCTTTTCACAGGATCTCCATGTGATTCATGTGCACATTAATGTTTACGAAGGACTGTTCTAACTGCACTATTATTGATAAAAAATAATGCATAGCAGATAGTTGAAATTCTTAATGAAATGTAAACATCTTTTGCCAAAACACAAAAGTTTCAAATAACTCTTAGGGAAATCCTTTGGTCCATAAACCAATTTATAAAATCTATGATGGAAGAATAATAGTTTGAGACATTAAACAATATTTAATGTTTTCGTCTATACTTCCTATATTTCCTCTTTTTCCATCACTCTCCTTCAAACAGTAGGTAGATATTATTAATATGTGCATTGCCTTAAGGGTAAAATGTGATATTCTACAAAGCTGAAATTTTATGATCATAGTGTTCCAAAGGCTAAGCCCTCAGGTCAGAGGTCTCAAAATTATGATCTGCAAGCTAAATGCATCCCAGAGATGTGTTTTGTCAGTAAAGTGTTTGTCCAGTTTATTTTTAAATTTGGACATATGTAGACAAATGGAGTCCACTATACCTGGCTCCAGTGGCATGGAAAGAGGATTGGGGATCCCTTAAAAGGCCAAGGTTAAACTTTCTCATCAAATTAACTGTATGGAATCCAAAATAAAAATTTAGAGAAATTATAAAGATTTTAAAGAAATTATAAGAAATTATATAGCTAACACATAGCACTTCAAATGTGCTAAGCATTGTTCTAAGCACTTACTAAATTATTTAATCTCCACAACAACCCCATAAGATAGATGCTATGATTATGACCATCCCAATATGAGGAAACTGAGGTATAGAAAGATGCTTATTTGCCAAAAGTTCCGCAGCTAGTGCAATATATGACAGAGTTGAATTTTGAACATAAGTAATATTATGGTGTCAGTCCTTGAAAAACTATATTAGAACTAGAGTTATATTTCCTGCACATAAGAAGTTCTGGGCTCATGTTTTTGAATCTGACACGTGCTTCTTCTCCTTTATAGTACAGTGTCTATAGTAGAGGAATCCAGCACTATTGCAGTCCTAGTGATTCAATAGAAATGACACACAGAACACTGGGCTGCAGTAGAAGTTACTTTCTACATAGTTGATAGATCCTTGATGCTGTTGTGTCTTCCCCAGTCTAAAGATACAAAAGGAAGTGAGCTTATAGCCGTGAACTGCTCAGCTTGCTGAAAGTTTGCTTTGTACACAGAGCAAGGCCCTGGAGAGATCCTGGAGAGCTGGGCCCGCTCACTCAGGTACTTACAGAATATTTATCTTCTACAGTACATATTTTCTGGTTCATTAGTAAGCACAGTGAGAGTAACCTTGAACCAAGCCCAAGTTGTCATGTTTTCCAATCTTGCACCATGCACAGGCCTTTTGCGGTCTGGACTAGCTTAGCACTCCTTTTGTGCATCTGTACAGTTTGCTTCCGATTTCTCATCGAATTTATTTTTTAGATTTTAAATTATTTTGTCTCAATTGCTATGCTTCTAATTTGGTGTTTCTGTTTCTAAAGTTTTTGGGTTTTTAGAGTATTTTTATTGCTGTATCATGGTTGTACATACCTTTGGAGTACATGTGATATTTTGATACATGTATACATTGTGCAATGATCAAATCAGTATAATTGGGATATCCCTTGTCATAAACATTTATCTTTTTTTTTGCATTGGGAACATTACAATTCTTCTAGTTATTTTGAAGTATACAGTAAATTATTGTTAACTATAATTTTCTTACTGTATAATCAAATACTATAACTTATTCCTTCTATCTAACTGTATTTTTACACACATTAAACAACTTCTCTTCATCCATTCTCCTGCTGATTTCCCTTTCCAGCTTTTGGTAACCACTATTCTATCTCTGCTTCCATGCAATCAACTCTTTTTTAAACGTTTTTCTTATGTTTAGGGTACATGTGCAGGATTGTTACATAAGTAAACTGTGTGTTGTCGGGGTTTGGTGTACAGATTACTTCATCACCCAGGTAATGAGCATAGTACCTGATAGGTATTTTTCTTTGATCCTCTCCCTCTTCCCACCCTCCACCCTCAAATAGACCCCAGTGTTCTCCTGTTAGGGTCCACGTGTTCTCGCTGTTTACCTCACACTTATAATTTAGAATATATAGTATTTGGTTTTCTGTTCTGCGTCAGTTTGATTAGGATAATGGTCTCTAGCTCCATCCATGTTGCTGCAAAGAACATTATCTCACTTTTTATGGTTGTTTAGTATCCCATGGTGTATATGTACCATAATTTCTTTATCCTGTCTACTGTTGATGGGCATTGAGGTTGATTCCGTCTTTGCTATCATGAAGAGTGCCGCAATAAACCTATGTGTGTATGTGTCTTTACAGTAGAATAAATTATATTCCTTTGGGTATATACCCAGTAATAAGACTGCCAGGTTGAGTGGCAATTCTGTTAGGGCACATATGCAGGATTGTTATATAGGTAAACTGCATGTTATGGTTGGTTGGTGTACAGATTTCGGACTGCAGATATCTCTTTGATATATACTGATTTCCTTTCTTTTTCCCCATGCATTTTAGCATGTGAAATTTAGTGAAAGAACATTATACTATAAAACAAGTTATACAGTAAGACTACAGCAAATTTATTGTATCAGAAGGAAAGGCAGAGAAGACTGGTGTAAGGGCAGGTCAGTTTGAGATTTGGTGGTGTCCTGATGAAGTGGCCTTGGACTTTACTGTTACATTGAACTCCTTCCCACTTCCAGCTGCTGGTCCCGGCATCTCCTTGCCTGAGGGCTTTCTGCAGCTGCTCAAAGATGTTCTGCTTGAATGTGAGGGGCCAGAACTACCTGGGAATTAGGACTCTACAGCAGCAGCCCTTGATTTCTCATTTTATTTGGAGGAACCTGTCTACAAGGACATCTTTACTCCCATTCCGTGGGAAGGAGGATGACTTATCTGACTGGTGATTTTGGATTCAGTCCTATCCTTTCTTTCTCTTCGGAAGCCATTTGGTCAACAGGAAGTACATAGGCTGGTTTCCTCTGTGGCTTTTGGTCAGGCCCTTGGGAAGAGATCTGGTCATGACAATGTCTTCATTGAAAGAAATATCTAATTCAAGGATGAAGTTTGTATCTGTATATCTTGCTTTCTGACTTTTGCCTCTATCTCTCATTTTGTTCTGAACTCATGAAGGAAGAGGGAGGTCATTAACTATTTTGATAAAGCTGTAACATTTGGCATTTCAGAAGATAAGGGGAAAAAGAATAATAAGAAGAGGGTAAAGAAAAGGGTAAAAAATCAGAAAATTGTCAAACTCACTAAAGTTAAATCCAGTTGACACTTAGAATAAAATAAAATGAAATAGAAATTATTTGCCATAGCCTAAAAGGCATATGTACTTCTGCACTTCATCTCCCTTTTCTCTTCATGTTCATACTATGAGAGTCATAGTGTTTTTTGAACATGCTGAGCTTGTTCCTAACTCATGGTCTTTCTACTTGCTGTTTTCTCTACTTAAAACTCTTCATTTATTTAACAAATGATTATTGAATACCTATAGCATACCAGTGCTGTTCTAGTTATTGGTCATCTCTCAATAAACAGAACAAAGATTTCTGCTAAATTTACAAGTTAGCTGAGGGCCTGAGGCAAGAAAAGGTAAGAAATTAAAAACATAAATAAATAAATGAATAAGTCATCTGATATATCAGAAAAGCATGCTTTAGAAAAAGAAAAAATGTGTAGCAGGTTAAGAGGATCAGGAACACCTGGGTTTTGGGAAGCATGTTGAGATTTTAAGTAGTGGGAGTTGAGCAGGTCGGGGTAGGCCTCATTGAAATGGTAAGATTTGAAGGAAATGAGAGAGCCATAAAGCTATCGAGGGAAGAGTTCTAGATAGAGAGGACAGTCATTTCAAAGCCAATACAAAGGCTAGTGGCACTTGCCTGCTGTGTGCTAGCCAAGTAGGCCTATGTGACTGGAACAGAGTGAACCAAGGGGAGAGTAAAAGGAGTTGTGGCTACAGAAATGGCAGAGCCCTTTCTTGCTGGAGGACATTCTAACAGCCATGATGAGTTGTGGCTTTTACTCTGAGTGAATTGAGAGATATTTTAGGGCTCTTTTCCTAGATATTCACAGTTCCTGTCATTCCATTCTTAGCCCTGATTTCATCTCTTCTGAAAGCTCTCCCCTGACCACCTTATGTAGTTGCCTTTTCATCCTATTTTTTATTCACTTCCCTTGATTTTTCTTTCATATATATATTTGTTACTAAAATTATTTTATGTATTCATTGACTTTTGTCTGCCTATTTTGTTTATAGATTTTCTTCACTAGAAGGCAAAGTCCAGGAGGATATTAATTATGTCTTGTTATTTCTGTATCCCCAGATCTTAGAACATATGCCTGACATATAGTAGGCTCTCAGTAAATATTTGCTGAATGTCAGGCATATAGTAGGCTCTCAGTAAATATTTGCTAAATGAATAGTTGTATTGAAATGGCAATAATCACCTTATATATGTGTTTTATCCAGGAACATTCAACTGTTCAGAACTAGCCTTAGAAAAGTAAGAAGATAATTAGGCCCACACAAGTTTGGATTTGTGTGTGGAAGAAGACACATGCATAGGAGTAAAGTATGTTTTTAAAAGGATGATTTTAATAGTTAACTATGGAATTTAAACTAGTCATGATGGCAAGTGAAGATGAACATAGTGATGGATAATGAAAACTTATGAAAGTCAAGGGACTTGCGGTCTTGAGGAGTCAAAGCATTGATGTAAGATTGCTAGCGATGGAAGCTGGAGGGCCTGGTGGTGTTGTTTATAGTGGGCTTTCTGAAATTAAAAGATCTTGTTAATTTTCTCTTGTTAACTGTGAAGACACTCCAAGTGGTCTCTCTGCCTTTAGTATTTTCTCCCTTTAATCTGCCCATTCTACCACAGTGTGTTTACTTCTCTAAAATGCAACTCAGATATACCATCAACTCCTTATAAAATTCCCTTAACAAGTCCTCACATCTCTGAAACTGATTCTCTTGACTTGCAAACACCTTCTTGATGTGGACTTTGCCTAATTTTTTCTTCAGCGTTTTCTCATGGAGTTTCACCCGAGTCACTTAGGTGCAGATAAAAATGACCTGATGTTACATATTGTGCAACATGACTTTGCACATACATTTCTTCTGCATTTAAAACATTCTTTCCCTATTTTTTTTACCCAATAAACCCTAAGTATCCTAAGACTTAAGTGGTTTCTTCTTCCGTGAAGCCGTCTTTACCATCTGCAGAGTTAATGTCTCTATTCCCTGCTCTACTTTTGCATCTCATCTATTTTTTCTAATTTTTTTGTTATGCATATTGTCATAATATGCCTTCTCCTCTGTAAAGCAGCAATCGTAAGGAAATGGAAAGACTGAATTTTGTTTTAATATCGATGAATCATATTCCCTCAATAAATATTTCTTTGAATGAATGCATGCATAAATGGAAGACTAAACTAATAAACTTGTTAGGTTAGTTAACAGTGACTTCCAAAGATGTTTTTTGTTTATTTCAGTACAGGCCAGAGACAGATATTCAATTGTTTGCTGTCAATGGTAGCTTTATTGCTTCTTGCTATTCTGCAATAATTGAATTTTAACATTTCCTTGGAAAATATTATAGTGTTATGTAAATATGGGCCATTGCCATACAATATCTTTTATCTCCCTGTCTTTGCTTGTTTCTTTTAGCCAGAATTATCCAACAAAATCTGGCCTTAAAATTGTTTTGTTCAAACACACTAGTTTCACAGAACAGAAGTAAAAAGTTTAATTAAGGACAAGGCATAATATTAACAACAAATGATTTGGTACTGTTTTGTTATTAGCAAAAAAGTTGCTCAATAAACTAGGCAAAAAATGACAATGAAATGAAAGTAGACCTTTTAAAAGCAATTTAAAATAATTAAACTGTCCATAATAAAGTGGAAGTTAATTATGATGATTATTAATGAAAAGATTATTCTGTTTTGTGGAGAAGCTGCTTAAGAAGTGATTAGTATATATTTCATTAATATCTTTCTTTTGGTGTTGGATAGAATTAACAGATGGAAAATATACTTTCAGAATGCCTGCTAAGTTGTGACTATGGGTTTCCTAAATATGTCAAAAAAAGACTGACTGCTGGCAGATGTGCATAAAAACAAAGAAAACCTTTATATAACAAGAAAAGTCCATATGTTTTAAATGATGTCGAAATACACAGGAAAATAAGGCATGTGTGAATATGGTAGCTGGTGGCATTGTCAATCAAATCACCTTGCTTGGCATACTTAAGACATATTTCTCATGGATAAAATCCTGTAAGTTTGTGAAAATGTGCAACGCTAATGACACATACAACAATTTAAGTTGAATTCCTCAGAATTTCAAGATTTTTCTCAATCAAATGCAAATGACATTATCTCTTGAAACATGGCTACTTCTTGTTTTATTCAAATAGTTTTTCAGGCTTTCTGTTAGGCACCATGGCCTGAAACATCTAAGAAGAAACACAGATTTTTTTTTTTAATGTGTGTCTAACTGAAGATAAAAGAGATTTACTCTTTTTCTAGCTGCAAGTATTCGATTTTACTTTTCTTTTTATGGGAAAGTTGTTGCTCAGCTTTCTTTGGAAAAATTGCTTTTGAATTGGGATAGTGAGACTTGGTAGAAAAGGTAGTGTAACATTTTCTTCAAGCTTATCTCTCTGCAATTAAGTAATCAGAAAGCACAGACATTCATAATTTGCTAAAAATAATTTTGTTTACATAATTTTTAAATTATGAGAATGACTAACAACAGTGAAAAAAAGACTCACCCACAAGCATAATCCATTTCTTATTCATCAAGATGGATCATTTGAAAGCTCAATTTACTTTGTAAAAGTGAGTAAAAATTTAGTGAATAAGGAGGACATTAAACAATGTACAATACTCACAGCTGTGGATATAAAAGTACAAGAAGAATAGGGAAATATAGAGAAATAGAACTTCAACAACATGGAAAGTACTGTTTTTCTCCCAAATTTAATAGTTCAATAGATGATTGAAAAGTTAGTGTTTAGTTTCTTACAGTCCACTGTATAATTTTACATTAAATGTAATATTTTCTTTTCTTTTTTTTTTTTTTTTTTTGAGACAGGGTCTCACTTTGTCACTCAGGCTGGAGTTCAGTGGTTTGCCCTTGGCTTGCTGCAACCTCAACCTCCCAAAGTTCAAGCGGTCTTCCTGTCTCAGCTCCCCCAAGTAACTGGGGCTACAGGCACAGACAACCAGCGAATTTTTGTATTTTTTTGTAAAAATGGGGTTTCGCTATGTTGCCCAGGCTGATCTTGAACTCTTGAGCTCAAGCAATCTGCCCGCCTTGGCCTCCCAAAGTCATGGGATTACAGGCATGAGCCACCACACCCGGCCCAAACGTAGTATTTTTATATAACAATTCATTTTATTGTATCTTATAGTGATGATTAACTAATAATTAAAATAATTACAATTAATACTATTGATGTTTGGGAAAAAGGGATATCAGGCTGACCGATGAAAGCATGTCCAAATTTCCATGGCCTGGTCTGCAAGAAGCTTGGGCCCATTAAGCTGCATTCTAATACAAACATATTTTTGCGGAGAAGCCTGGAAAATTTATTTTACCTAGCCCAAACCCTCTAAAAGGCCTAGAGAAAGATAGCTTATATCTCTTTATATGCCTCTTAGGCTCTTGGCGTGTGATAGGTACTATCTTGTACCATAAATCTTGGAAAACTGATTATTTAAAACAAAATGAATGCACTTTATCTTGTTAAATAACATGTCATTTGATTGCATATTTAGGAATATAGTATGCTTCTTCATAAATGATACCATAGTGTTGCTAGAATACTAGAAGTAAATTTTTTTTTTTTTTTTTTTTTTTGGAGACCGAGTCTCGCTCTGTAGTGCAGTGGTGCGATCTCAGCTCACTGCAATTTCTGCCTCCTGGGTTCAAATGATTCTCCTGCCTCAGCCTCCTGAGTAGCTGGGACTATAGGCATGCACCACCACACCCAGCTAATTTTTGTATTTTTAGTAGAGATGGGGTTTCGCCATGTTGGCCAGGCTGGTCTTGAACTCCTGACCTCAGGTGATCTGCCCACCTCAGCCTCCCAAAGTGCTAGGATTACAAGCATGAGCCACCGCGCCTGGCCAGGAGTAAAATTTTAAATAACAGAATACTACAGGTATTACAGTAATACTTGCATTTACTTTGAGTTACTTGGAGATCTATTTTGGGGGCGGGATTTTGCTTCTACAGAATGGAGTTACAGGTATCAAATTGAACAAGCGTGGGATAAATGTTGGCCCATTTTAAGAAAATCTTTAAATAATACTACTTGCGTTGTAGAGCAGTGGAGTAGACATTGCTAGTGTTTGCCACACAAGCATATCTGCCATTGGAAAAGCCTCTTTCTTTCCTATTCCAGTGTGATTTTTCAGTCCATTAATCACAGTTCTCTCATCCTTGAGAAAGAAAGGATAGCATTAGTCCTAGCTAAGCCGTCCAAAGGCAGGAATCTAAAACAGACAATGTATGAATTTCTGCCACTTCATTTTCTCTGGCCCTGTTTCCTGTGGCCTGGTGTTTCACCTCTTCTGTGATTCCATGGATTAGTCTGTGTTCTTAAACGAATCTTCTTTCAGTACTTCCAGGTTTTCAAATGTTCCTACCCCTGGAAAATTAATGAGAGCCAGGACACCCAGAGGAGGTTGCTGCTCATAAAGCAGGAAGCCAGGGCGGAGGAAAGGGTGAGAAGTTGCCTGTGATACAGAGGCTCACATATAACTTTGCTGAAGCCTCTTCCAAGCTACTTTGGGACTTGCTGTCTGGGTTGCTGGTGCCCAATTTATAGAGCCATTATGACATCTTGGCTTACATGCTTCTGAGAAGGGTACACAGGAATATGCTTTTCTTTACAAAGACTTAGGCTTTCTATATTAAAGCAGGTGGTCTTTTATGCTGAGGTGACATTTTAACCTAAATATGTACAATTTGCTATCATGAGTTTTATGTAAATGTTGAATAAACCAACCTATTCTGAGATATAAACTTTACAGTTGCCAGATACCATAAAAATCCTTGCTGGCTTACCTCCAATATGTTGTAAGTGAGTATTTAGAAATCAAACATCTTGATGAAGAAGAGTAGGTTTAATATCTCACAACTCCACCATGGACACTGTTTCTTCTTACATAAAAGTCAGTAAAGTATAAACTTTCTTTCTGTGACTTTTCATTAGCTTTTCATCTCAAAGGCAGGAATTGTTTATGGGCCAGGCTCTATTATCTCAATATTGATCCCCACCTTTTAAGGCTTCTTCAGAGATTTATCAAAACACTTGCACAAGAATCGGAGTGGTCAGAAATTGCTTTCTGAGAGCAAATGTCTATTTTGAGTGCAAAGTTAAAAAAAGAGGGGGGTTGTGACCTAACCACCTTCCTTTTTCACTTTTACTGGCACCATTAATTACAGCTCTTAGATGTTTTCCTGCCTTAGTAAATAATAGAGTAAGTATCTTTTTCTGTGTTTACCCTGTGGTCATCGGGAGCGAGTTAGAGGGCAAAGGGAAGCTAGGTATAACCTGCTGTTGAGGACGGTAATCTCAGGCTTGACTTGTGAAGACATAACTTGCTTTCTATCAGTTGGTGTATTGACTCAGGAAACTGCAATAAAGCAGCTACAGGCCATGATTCTTAAATTTGACATACCTTGGCTAAGATAAGTAAACTCATATGGTATCTATTGCTTCATCTTATCTTTAACATCTGTTGGTCCAAGAGAATTATGAACTTATCTATTGTATTTGCTTAAACTCCCCTTCTGAAGAAATTGGGTTCTAGACCCTGGACTCAGCAAGGCAGACATCTACAAGCCACACAAGTCATGAGGGCTGTGAGACTGGTGGATGAGATACAGGATAGGGAGTCTAGGGAAATTAAAAACGCACTATCAAAGGCTGAACTAAGATTGAATGCTAAGTGAATAGTGCAGTATCAGGGCCTTTCTGAAGAGGAATGTCAGGGACACTGAAATACATCTCAAGATAAGGGACTGGAATCTGGATATACAATAATAGAGCAAACTGGTCTTCAGTCACCCAGACCTAGACTCCAATGCATCACCCAGACCTAGACTCTAATGCATCAGAGATCTTGCCAGTCTCTACAGATCTGGCTATCCTCTGCAGGGAGACCGGTCAGATGCCCTGAAGCATTGGATCCTAGATGTGGGTAATTTTCACAAGGAACTGTGCAACTTTTGGTTGGAGATACAGCTGATTAGGGCTGATTTACAAATATTCTCCAGACCTTGCCTATGGGTGAATTAAGTGTGGGACTTCACCAGTCTAACCATTAGATTATAATATATTCAGGAGCATTGTAGAGCTGGCAGTCAGACTCCTATGACCATTAACTTCTCCAAGACAAATCCTTTGTGAACCAGATACTGAATATGACCCTGACAATTTTATGACTTCTGAACATTCCTTAGAACCTTCCGTTTCCAATATAAAACAGTAGGGCAGGTCCCTGAGGTCCAGGTCAGAAGATACATTTTCAGTGGCCTAAACATACTAGAGAGGAATAAAGTATAAAAGCCCAGGTGGATTCACATGAATGGTAGTAATTACCAACAAAAAGTCACCAGACCAGCCAGGCATGGTGGCTCATGCCTGTAATCCTAGCATTTTGGAAAGCTGAGGCAGGTGGATTGCTTGAGCTCAGTTCGAGACCCGCCTGGGAAACATGGTGAAACCCTGTCTCTACTAAAATACAAAAAATTAGGCATGGTGGCACTTGCCTATAATCACCACTACATGGGAGCCTGAGGCAGGAGAATTGCTTGAACCCAGGAGGTGGAAGTTGCAGTGAGCCGAGATCATGCCACTGTACTCCAGCCTGGGCGACAGAACGAGACTCTGCCTCAAGAAAAACAAAACAAAACAAAAGAAAAAAACAAAAAACAAAAAAACAAACACCAAAAACAAAAAAAAACAAAGTCACCAGACTCATGTCTTCTACAACTTTTAAGAGCTTTAAGTATTGGTCTTCAAGCTCTTAGCATGAGTTGATGATGCTTATATATTATAAGCGGCATCATATTTTTTTGTGGTCTGTGTTTGAATTTTAGAATAGTGGGTAAAATGCATAGGGCAAAGAAGTAGTGAGAATGGGGACTATAGTTTCTCTAAAAAGTGAGTGAAGATATGCAATGCTGATTCTGTCATGACATTGAAGCCAAAATAGTCATACTGTCAATCAAACACAGATATAGCCCATCTAAAAAGAATTATTGGCCAGGCGCAGTGGCTTACACCTGTAATCCCAGCACTTTGTGAGGTCGAGGTGGGTGGATCATCTGGGGCCAGGAGTTCGAGACCAGCCTGGACAACATAGCAAAACTCCATCTCTACTAAAAGTCAGGCATGATGGCAGGTGCCAGTAATCCCAGCAACTTGGGAGGCTGAGAGAATCGCTTGAACCCGGGATGCGAAGGTTGCAGTGAGCTGAGCTTGCGCCATTACACTCCAGCCTGGGCAACAAGGGCAAAACTTCGTCTCAAAAAAAAACAAAAAAAAGAATTATTTGAGCAAGTAATATTTTGCAAAGTGTGCTATTAATCTCATTTTTCTCTCTTTGGGAAAGAGAAACTTGACTATAATATTTAGTATAGGATACAAGATTTACCAATTTTAGGCATTTTTATGGAAGTACTTGGATAAATTCTTTAACTGCATGCTTTATAGCAACCAAAATATTTTTTAGACCAAAAGAATCTTTATTACAAAATGACAATTTAAATATGGATATTGACATCCATATATCTTAATAAATGTAGTTATAAATATATTTAGTTATCAACTCCAAAGATTATACCATGAATTTATGACATGTACCTTCTGTTTTATAATTTAAAATTTTTAATTATGGGTAAATAATTGTGTATAACTATGGGGTACATGTGATGTTTTGATACAGGTATACAATGTGTAATGATCAAATTAGGGTAATTGGAGTATTCATCATATTGAGCATTTATACTTTGGGTTAGAAATTTACGATTTCTATTCTTTTAGTTATTTAAAAATATATCATAAGTTATGTGGGAAGCTTTAGCCCTTATGACTAAGGTTTTGAATCATTTTTTTCCTGAGGTTTTAATGACTTTATGTGTGTCTCATGGTTGCTTTCCACTGGATTTGGTAGGAAAGGATCACTTTCAATAGATGACACATATTGGTTTTGTGTCTAGTAGGTGTTAGCATTGTGATAAGCATTGGGAGCATAAGTGAAGAAAAGTAAGAGTCAGGTCCTGCAGTCATGGTGATTAAAATTTAATTTGAAAAGAACACATTATTCGGATAATCTTTTAAACATCTCTGAAATTGACACTGTAAATAATGCTGTGGAAGGGAGTAACGAGATATTGTCAAGGGGTGACTTGGCCTAGGTAAGGAAATTAGGGGCAGGCCTGCCTGAGAAGTGAAGGATCATTTAGGGAAGTGAATATTTCAGGCAGTAGGAACAGAGCATGCAAAGCTTCATGGCTAAATTGTTTTAAAGGTGTTTCGGCTTCAGTCCTCTCTGCAAAGCGTAATTTTAACTATTTATTAGAGAGGAATGCTCTGTTTTGTGTGATGCTGTGGCTTTCCAATCTTAGCATTCCTGGCTACATCTTTGTTGTCTGTTGTAGTCAGCATTTTGTGCTCTGTACATAAATTATGTCAAATATTACAGTCAAAACCAAATACAACAGAAATATGTCCTGCTTCTCCTTGAGGGGTTATAACACAAACCATAAAATAAGTGTTGTTAAGGAAAGCGTCCAAGAACCACTCCCCTGACACTTGGACAAATCTCTGACCCAGTTGTTTAAACCAGATACTGCCAATTCTGCTTTATAACCATGTTGTGTTTTGAAAGATAATTTGTAAACCTGTTCCTTAAAACCTGGAACTGATTTTTCCGTAGAAACAAGCTTTTCAAAGTTTAATAACAGTTTTCCTACCAATTTTGCCCACAAAATTTAAGGCAAAGAGAGAAAAGGATGAACAAAGTGTTCGTGAATGTTATATCATTGTTACCATGTATTTGACAGAAAAGCTATTTTATCATTTAACCCTCATAATCAAGTGAGAAGGTATTAGAATCCCTATGCTATAGGTTTTTATAGACTAATACTTTTCCAGTTTACATCTTAAAATGTAGGAGTGCATCTTCCTTTCTTTAGCTGTATCAGTGAGGTTAGGCAGGAACATTTTTTCTTTTGAATAGAGGGGCTGGCGTGTTTGCTTACTCCTAGGTACAGTTGGTGGCATAACTAGGAAGAAGTGGTGAGATAGGTGTAAACTGACAGGGAGAGTTCTTCAGGACGTCAGATCAATCACCATTATCCTCACAACCACCATCTCCCAAGAACACCTCCCAAGCCAACCCTATAAATACCTTCACCATTGCAATTACAACCGCTTACTATTGCTAACCACACCACAGCTATGAGGAAAATACCAATACTGCTTCCTCTACCTTACTATTATCTCAACCATCCTCCCAATATTACTACTGCTTCCTCTACTGTTTACAGTCACCATCATCTTCCTGATGACCCTTTATTTAGCTAGGCAGCTCCTCACTCCTCTTTGTAAATGGGCCTGGATTTAAAGACAAATAATTCTGATCATAGTTTTAAAGTTCTCTGCAGTCCACCCATAGCCCCTTGAATTAGAGAAGAAAATCATGAATATGTAGGTGAAAAACTATACACGTGTTCCCCAGAGAAAAACATTTCACCAGGGGAATAAAGAGGTAGACGAAGGTAATATTAACTGAATGAGAAAAAGCTACCACAGAAGAGATTAAAGATCAAATCAGTCAACAACGTCAAAGGAGGCTGGTTATAACTAGAGAAATTGAAGGAGAAATAAATGAGAGAGCTTGGAGATACTTTAAAAGGGAGAAAAGATGAAAAATATCACTCTAATAAAAGCTCTTTCTTACCACTAGTGGTAAATTATTATTTATCAAAATCTGGGGGGGAGAAATTAGCAAAATTTGCCATTTTGTTTTAATGTGACTAGTAGAAATACATGAGATAATCTAGATAATAATCATTCAGAACAAGAATAATCATTCAGGACTAAACAGGGATAGAAATAAGAAAAACTACAGTGGTTGTGGGTAATTGCCTATCATGTTCTCCTCCCTCACTGTTAATGTATAGCGATATTGGTCAAACCCCATAATTTCTGATAATTTATTGTTTCTCCTCTGGCTGGTAGGGAGAAGGGAAAAGCTTCTGGGTAGTCCTCTGATACTGCTTGTCCCTGCCTATATCTCATGTTTAATTGTAATCTCCAGTGTTGGAGGTAGGGCCTAGTCGAGGGTCAGCGGATCATGGGGGTGGATTTCTCATGAATGGCTTAGTACCACCCCCTTGATGCCATCCTCACCATAGTGAGTGACTTTTCATAACATCTGGCTGTTTAAAACTGTATGGCCTCTCTCTCTCTCTCTGTCTCTCTCTGTCTCCCCTGCTTTTGCCCATGTGATGTGCAAGGTCCTGCTTTGCCTTTCACCGTGATTGTGTTTCCAGAGGACTCCCCAGAAGCAGATGCTGGCACTATGTTTCCTGTACAGCCTGCACATCTGTGATTCATCTAACCACCCCGCCTCCTTTTTAAATAATTACCCAGTCTCAGGTATTTCTTTATATAAATGCAAGAACGGCCAAACACACTCTCAAATAAGTTTCTTGAATTGATCATTTCTATTTGAAATGAAGCCTCAGAAACTTGCCCTTTTGAGAAACAAGGTAAAACTTGAAGGCATTTACCAAAAGAACAAGTTGAACTACTGTTAGGCAGAGTGCATTCTGGCCCAGTTTCTTTAACAAATTATAGGGAAAACACAAACAAACTTCAAGTCAAATGCACAATTGTGAGTGCTTAAACGTAAGCCTCTGTTGACTAAAGAAAAAAAAACAAAACACAGTCTCACTCTATTGTACCAGCTGGAGTGCAGTGGTGTAATCCTGGCTCATTGTAACCTTCTCTCCCTCCTTTGCTCAAGTGATCCTCCCACCTCAGCCTTCTGAGTAGCAGGAACTATAGGTGAGAGCCACCAGGCTTAGCTCATTTTTACTTTTATTTTTTGTAGAGAGAAAGTCTCACTATATTGCCCCAGCTAATCTCAAACTCCTGGGATCAAGTGATCCTCCTGCCTTGGCCTCCCAAACTTCTGGGATTACAGGCGTGAGCCACTGCTACCAGCCAAAATCAACCTTTTAAAAGAATTAAAGTTGATTTTATTCAGAAATCTTTCACCAAGGACTATAGCCTGAGGTCTACTGTCCAGAAGTAGCCCTTTGGAAAGAGCCTACCAGACTGCTCTGGCACAGCATTTCAGTGTATTGTTAGTGTATTGATTCTTTGAGCATTAGAAATAATTTTTAATATTTATATATATATATTGAATGTATATGCATGAATATTTATAGAAACATAGTTGCAGTGCGTATAAAATTCAGCCTAATTAAGGGTAAAGGGAGATTGGATACTTTTACAGATTGTAACCAATTTAATTTCCTTACATTTCTTATCCTTTTGCCATTCCTGTCATTTGAAAATGTGTGGGCCCAATACGAAGCAGTGAGCCAAATAAGCAGTGTAAGTATGCAGAAAACCTGCTTTTTGTTAAAGAAAGTCTACTTGAATTTTGATTGAAAAAGGTATTTTCTTCCAATATAGATGGTTGATCAAATATGTAAGTCAGAGAAGCAGAAAAAATTGTTTAAAATGAACCATCACAAGGAAAGAAAAAGAAAGTAAAAAAAAAAAGGAATTAAAATGGAGCAAGAAAGAAGAAAACTTTATATTCAGAAAAATTGTCTTGCCATTTCAAGTAATATTCTTATTTTACTTTGCTGGTGAATGTATTAAGGTAGGAAGGATTTTTTTAGTCTTATCAGAATATTATAAATGTGTATACTATTTTAAATAAACAGTACTTTGTTGTACATATTCTTTTATAACCTATCTACTTTAGCAGCTTCCATTCATACTTCTCTCTCCCTTTGACTCTCTGATCTAGCCACAGTGGATTTCTAATGGTACCTTATTTGTACATATTATCTTACACAGATCTTTCTACCTGGGATGTTTTTCCCTCCATTCTTTCCCAAGTTAGCATATATGACAACTTCATATGTCAGGTTACATTGCCATTTTCTCAAAGAAACCTTTTTATCCCCTCTTTCTAGACAAATTTGTCATAGTATGTAGTCTTATAGCACTATCTCTCCTTCTTAGTAGCTAAAGCAGATATAATGTTTCATTTTTCTTAGATTTAATAATGTTTTTCTTCAGGAAAAATAAGCTTTCCGTATGGGAATGGTCAAAACCTTTGCTTGCCATTTCTGAAATATTTATTAGTACTCTATTCTAATTCTTCTGTGTTGTCTGCATAACAAGGATCCTGAAGCCTGAAAATTACATTTTCCAAACTCCCTTGCAGCTGGGTGTTGCAAGGATTGGATAGCTTCTGCCAATAGTAGTCTCTGGAAAGAAGTAAGATTCCTGTTGGGAGGGAAAAGGCATTCTGCCTCTGTTTCTAGCATAAGCCTTGGTAGTAGCTACAGGTGATTATGTGCCCGAGGCAGTAGCATCAGTAGTTTCAGTAATGAAAGCAGGAAAGCTCCTGCCTGATCTCATCTCCCTAATTCCATCACATGTGTAACAGATTCCTGCATTGAATCCCTCACTGCCTTGCTTAGATTGGTTTCTGATTTCCTAACTGGATCCTGACCAGTAAACCTAGTTCCTAGTGCGTATTATAGAAAAATAAATATACCTATTTTCCCACTCAATATGCCATAGATATGTTTTATGCAATTAAATACAGGTCTAAATCAATATTGATTTTCCAAATCCATTTAAATTACTCCCTTCTAGCTAAGCTATAAAATAGAAATACGATTCTTTTAAATCCTTTCTATATTAGTGGAAGGTACACTTAATGTTTAACTTTCTATTTGTTTATTTTATCAGGCCTTAGCCACAAATGATAAGGAGTTGTAACTAGGACTTTTGAATTAAATGGATTTACTGAGAATGCATATGGTTCTTTTTAAGCTTAATTTTTATTAATAATTTAGATTTATGAAAACCAGTTAATTTGTTCACACTAATAAAGTATCTTTCAAGATGCATTTTAATATATTCTATGTAAATAAAAATTATTAAAAAATAAACTGGTCATAAATAATAGCTATATTTGGTATCCTATTTGACTGATATTTTCCTTCCTTGTGATGTTAGAAAAAAATTATCCCAGAGTTCTATATAGTCCTAATGACATTTCTAAATCTTCAAGAGAGTAACATAAAAGTTTCAAACTTGAAGATTAGTATATAATTGAACAGGTCCTGGTTCACCCTAACTTTGAGTGATTTTGGAGGCAGAATAATGTATCCATTGGGAGAAGAATATAACAAATTAAAAATGTCACTCTGTTTAAATTTAAAATAGTTATAATAAAGTGAAAGCCATGAAACATTATCTTTGTATTAAAAATCATTTGTTATATTTAAAAAAGTGTCTCAGTATGTACACAAATGAAAACAAAAATGACAGGCATTTGAACTAAACAAAGAAATGATGAATTTCCAGTTGATTAATCAAAATGAAGTTAAAGTTTCCTGGAAGATTTATTTTGACTACATTTTTTCTCTAGTAAAAAATAACATTTTTATAGTATGTGTTCTTGCCAAACAATATAAACAGTTAAGGCCTTTAGTTATATATTTTAATGAAAGAGCCTGTTTTTGTACATCTAAAGTTTTATATTTGAGTAGAAATCCATGTAGTTTGTTTGAAATAATCAAGAAAATTGAAAAATGATTTTGGTAGGATATAAACTTATGTTTAAAGTAATTACTATGTGAACATTCTGAATTTTTAAATATTATTGTTTCACTGTGGATCTTTAATTTCTAAGAATTATTGAAAAGCTGGTTTAGCTTATAGTTTGTGGGATAGATATTAAAATTTGATGTCTCTAGTCTGAAGAAATTTACAACAAACTTGCATTAACAAGTTATTAGACAATATCTAAACCTAAACGCATCAAGGATCTTAGTTTATGCATCATTTCAATATCTGGTTCATGACTTAAGAGAAGAAGCAGGTATTTCCTTTGTAGTTGTGAAGTCTTATAAGTTTTTTAACTGTTGAATTTTTAAAAAACATAAGTTTTTAAAAACGTATTCTCTTCTACAAGAAAAACTTATTTCTCTTCTACAAGATTATGTGCCAGATAAAAGGAAAGGGGAAAACATTAAAATATGTTGTCCACAAAGATCCCTTGTAGATCCTTTTAGTGGGCAACTAAAAGAAAAAAAGAAAAAAAAAAGGGAGAATAGGGTGAAGAAAATATACAACAAAATTAGATTTAAAATTTTCTTTTTTTTAAATTATACTTTAAGTTTTAGGGTACATGTGCACAATGTGCAGGTTAGTTACATATGTATACATGTGCCATGTTGGTGTCCTGCACCCATTAACTTGTCATTTAACATTAGGTATATCTCCTAATGCTATCCCTCCCCCTCCCCCCACCCTACAACAGGCCCCGGTGTGTGATGCTCCCCTTCCTGTGTCCATGTGTTCTCATTGTTCAATTCCCAAAATTTTCTAATGTTTTCCTAAAATTATACTAATCACTGAGCAGGAACAAGGTAGACACACACAAATACAGACCCTGGCAATTTTTAACTTTTTTATTTTGAAATACTTATAGATTCATAGAAGGTTGGAAAGATAGGGACAGCTTCTGTGTATCAGTTTCTTATTTATCTCCCAATGGATACATATTAAATAATTACAGCATAATATCTAAACAAGGAAACTGACATCGATAAAATGTTATTTTACTAATGTGTCATTGTTCTATGTCATTTATCACAAGTGTAGATTTTTCTAACCACCCCTGCAATCAGGATACAGACCTACTTCGTGAATATAAAAATCTGCCTCCTATTAACCTTTAATAATCATACCCACCACTCCCTCACCTATCCCTGAACACTGGCAACTATTACTTTGAACTTTAAAGTGTAAATGCAAACTTCAAATCCTTCTAACAATGAATAAAAAACAAAAAAACAGGCCACTTACAAGGAAGTGACAGGCAGGCTGATAAAAAGGTTCTTATTAGTAATCTGGACCTCATCTCTGAAAATTAGAGAAATTTTTCTTGAACAAAATACAGTTGAAATATTTATTTGAAGTAAAGTAAGTGAGAAGATTATGTGTTTAGTGCTTCTTCTCTGAAGAGAAGTGCCAAACTTTTTTGGTTAACTTATATCTTCTGAAAAATTTAGTTTTCAACCAAACAATAAATAGAAGAGGTAAGGTTTTTTAAAAGAATATAAAGAAAGTTTATGAAAGAGGTCCATCTAACATGTGACTTTTCTCTTTCCATTAAACTATTATGGAATTTTCACTGATAAAAAGTTTCTTCAGACCGGGCACGGTGGCTCACGCCTGTAATCCAGCACTTTGGGAGGCCGAGGTGGGCAGATCACCTGAGGTCAGGAGTTCGAGACCAGCCTGACCAACATGGAGAAACTCTGTCTCTACTAAAAAACACAAAATTAGCTGGGTGTGGTGGTGCATGCCTGCAATCCCAGTTATTTGGGAGGCTGAGGCAGGAGAATCACTTGAACCTGGGAGGTGGAGGTTGCAGTGAGCCGAGATCGAGCCATTGCACTCCAGCCTGGGCAACAAGAGCGAAACTCCATCTCAAAAAAAAAAAGTTTATTCAAAGTCTCTTAGAGTTTAGATTAATATGCAGATAACTATCTATATAATTATTTATTTTTATTTCCATAGGTTTATGGGAAACAGGTGGTGTTTGGTTACATGAGTAAGTTCTTTAGTGGTGATTTGTGAGATTTTGGTGCACCCATCACCCAAGCAGCATACACTGTACCCAATTTGTAGTCTTTTATCCCTCACTTTCCTCCCACCCTTTTGCGCAAGTCCCCAAAGTCCATTGTATAATTAAATATCTATACAATTTATTGATGCAGAGTAAGAATCCTTTATATATATATATATGAAATCTATATAGTGTATACATATACATGTAATGTGTTATATATAATAATGTATTCTCTTATCGAGAATTGTATACATTATACTTAAATATACACACACAGTTGATATATATATATGGCCAGGCATGGTGGCTCATGCCTGTAATCCCAGCACTTTGGGAGGCTGAGATGGGAGGATCACATGAGGGCAGGAGTTCAAGACCAGCCTGACTAGCCGAAACTCCATCTCTACTACAAATACAAAAATTAGCTGGATTTGGTGGCAGATGCTTGTAATCCCAGCTACTCAGGAGGCTGAGGCAGGAGAATCGCTGAAACCTGGGAGGCGGAGGTTGCAGTGAGCCGGGATCATGTCACTGCCCTCCAGCCTGGTTGACAGAGTGAGACTCCATTTCAAAAAAAAAATATATATATATATATATATATATTTATATATAAATATATAAATATATAAATTGTATAGTATGTCTGCATTGTCTTAATTGAATACACACCTTAAGATATTTTTCTCTCTCTCTTATTGAGGTAAAATTCTTCTAACACAAAATTAACTATTTTAAGGTATACAATTACTGGCATTTAGTACATTCATCCAGTTCCAAAAGTTTTAGGACATTTGCTTGAGCTGCTTGAAAGCCCCACTGCAGAGCTTTCTGCTGGCCTCATATGGTACCCACACTTTGGTATAGTCTCCTTCCATATTGACTCTGGGCTTGTCGTTGTGACCTGCTTTGGCCAAAAGGACAACAAAAACAATTCTAACAAAAACTTGGTAAATGCTGGCATGTTGAGGCTTGCCCTCTCGAAATTCAGCCTCCATGTTAAGAAGTCTTGGCTATTCTCCTGGAAAAGTTATGCAGAAAACAGAAGCACCCTGGTCAAGAGTCTTCGTTGAGGTCATAAACAAGGGAAGCCATCTGTGACTTGCCAACCACAAAACAACTTGCCAATTGACTATTAATGCATGAGTAGCACTCACTTATTCCCACATGGAACTTAGATTAGTTCCCCAGCTAAGCCCTGGCTAAACACCAACACATAGTATTGTGGGCAAAGAAATAGTGGTTATTTTAAGCAAATAAATTTTGAATCAGTTAGTTTTGTAACAAACAGGTAATTAAAATACTGCCTTTCAAATATTTTCTGCAGCTCTGCTGTCTACCCATCTAAATGCTACCTGTAATCACAGACTTCTAATATTGAAAAAATCCTGTGCTTGTTTTATGACAGAGTAAAACACAAAAGGAGAGAGTAGAAAACAAAGGAGTGCTTGGACCATAATAGCTCTCAAAACATTAACTCAAAGAGCCCCTTGTATAAAACTACCTTTGAAATCCTGTGGATCCAACTTTGTGCTATGGTTCTTTTAAACAGGGATCAGAACAGTCTGGATTCTTTCTGGGTAAATTCTGACTTACTTTTTTCCTCCTAAGTCCCTCCTCCATCATTTGGGGAAGATAAGAAGGGATTCTAATTATTAAGTTATGTGTACATATCTACCTGTGTTTCTTGTTTTCTCACATGTTATTAGTGGGGATAATAGCAAGTCATTATGGCACATACTGGCCCTCTCACTTGCTCCATCAATCTCTGCAAATACTAATGATGTTCTCTCTTCACAAGTAGACTTAAAGAACAACAAAAAATTAACCTGAAGCTTCTTTCACAAGATAGTTTGTCATTTTTATAAAGTAACTGGTTTTTAAGGAATTCAATTTATCTTTTGTTGTCATTAGTTCATTTTCTGTGCCTCTCGTTTCAGTTACACCCTAATATTGAGAAATTCAGTTTTTATGATGGAGGAGTATTGGACTCATGTTTCAATACGTTTTTGGGGGTTATAATTATATTAAAATAATGGGCTAGGCACTGTGAGAGATTAAAGAAAAGTATAACAGATTATCCCTAACTGATATAAAATTAGAGTCCAGTTAATAGAATGCTTTATGTATTCCATTTCGTCTGAGATGTGGGTGAGAAGATACATTATTGTTGGTATTTTAAGCCTCTTAACAATGAAACAATCATATTTTCCCTAAACATAAAACAAAATAGCTTCTATATTTTTATTATTATAAAAGTAATATGTGTTATTTCAAAAAACGTGGAAAACAATGAAAAACAAATAAAAATGTTTAAAAGTTACCTGTATTTTAGACTACTTACTTGTATCTTTTATATGTATAAATAAATCAATAGGTAGAATGCATGCAAGAGAGAGAGCCCAAGAGAGTCATCAGAATGATCGGAGTGAGAGTGAAAGCAAAGACAAGGAGATTATCCAGACTAGAGTATAAAGCTGGTCTTATTTCTTACTATGTACTTAAATTTATATTGTAAGCATTTACCTATGAATTTAATAGGCTTTAAAAATTTAATTTTTATAACTGCATAGCATTTTATTTTGTGGATATAACATAAAATACTTACCATTCCTCTACTGTTACATCTCCCTCTCTCATTTTATCACATAGGCAATGTTTCATTATATTAAAAATATTTCTGTTTCTTAAATGGAAAAAGTTCTTTAACAAGTTTAGCCTATTATTTATGCTATTTTTAATGTCTTATATACTTCCCCGCCTCCTTGTGCTACCCCTCTCTACCAGTTTACCAATTTAACTCCTGCCCAGATATCTAACAATTGTGTAAGCAAAAGCATTGTTACAATTGGAAGCCCACCTATGTCTAAATATTTAAAAGATGCATATCAAACTAACAGACTTTACATAAAATATGTTCTGCTTACCTACTCATACAAATATAATTTCATAAATACAAACTTGAAAAAGTATGATTTTTATATTACTAAACACTGGCAAAAAAATCACGATAAAAATGACTCAATTTAATTAATATTGCCCATGTCTGGCCTTCTTTGATGTGCTGAAGATACTTGGATTAAACTCATCATTTACAAATTATTGATTTATAAAATTTATTTCCTTCGTTTTGGCAAAATCAGTAGTCATGTTGTTATAATAAATATTCTCTCATAATTTGTATTCCAAACTGCTCTTTAATCTTTATAGTCTTATATATCATTCTCTGAATTTAAATTTGAGGGTATTTATCTTTGCCAACATAATAGCAGATGGAATTGTCAATAAATTTCTTAAAACAATATCTAAATTGGAAACAGAAATATACATTTCAATATATAATTTTCAAATATCATGTGGTTGCATATTATGGATTATCATTATATAAATAGTGCAACATATTTTAACATTATCATATAAATCATTATTATTTATAATCATAATATTCATAATACAGTAAAATGTAGACCCAAACATTTTTTCTCAAGTCCTTCTTTCAAATATTTTAATGCTGGAATGTTAGGAAATACAGTATCATCTTTTAAAAAGCAGTATTATGTTTCTCAATATGTCATCTCTGTTTAATTAAGACTATCTTAGTCTATAGTGACTAGGAAATAGACCATATGAAGTAGTTCATTACTTTTTGTAAGTGGATCTTTTCCTGTAGACAAACATTTTTGCTTCTGAGTTGTATTTTACTGGATTGCCACCTTTTTTTTTTTTTTGCTAATTTCACATGAAGTTTCTTTTAATAGAAAAATACCAAACTTCATCCTTTAAAAAGTGAAACAGCCAAACTTAGATTTATCTAGTTTTTTAAAGGATGTGTTAACATTAGTATTAGCAGAAAAATTTCTTACACGATGTAGCTATTGATATACTCAAATTTAAGTTTTTTTGTTAGACCATGCTTTGCTCATTATGTGGGATTTTTTTTCATAACTCTTCTGATACATTGTATCTTGGCTAAATGAAATCTAATTGGTTTAGCAACATGTAGTTATATTTTCATTATGCATTTGAGAGAGGTTGTTGAGTCAAAATTTGATATGTGTCTTATCAAGATATCTCTGGTGATCTACTGCACAGCATGTTGATTATAGTTACAGTAATGTATTATATATTTCAAAATTGCTGAAAGCAGGTATTTTAAATGTTCTTACCACAAAGAAATGATAAATATATGGGATGATGGCTGTGTTAATTAGCCTGATTTGATCATTCCACAATAGATACACATACCAAGACATCACATTCTGCCTTATAAATATATAAAATCATTATATGTCAATTAAAAATAAAATAAAAATTTAAGAATTTTATCTTGGCAAGAGCTGGAAAATGTGAAATATTATACCTAATTGCTCCATATAATGTCATCAATCTCAGTGTATTTGAGGCTATTTCTCCCAGTTACACGTATCATTAGTTAAGGAACTTACATCATTAGTTAAGGAATTCCTTAACATCCATTAGTTAAGGAATTCCTTAACATCCATTAGTTAAGGAATAACTTACATCATTACTTAAGGAACACTGATAGATTTTTCAGCTAGACTTCTGTCTTACATACTTCTCCTTCAACATAAATGTTATCAGTGTAATCATAGACTTGTTCTCAGTATCAGAAATCAGTTCACAATTGAAAGATTTTCTTTGTTTGTTTGTTACTTCTTAAGTAAAAACTTAAGTTTAACTTTTACAGCTGGTCTAAAACAAGTAATTTTTTTTCTAATTGTCCAACAATACTAGTAATAAATATTAGTGTTCAGCATAGTTTTTGTCTTTTATTATTATCACTTTAAATTTTTAAACATATTATGGGTACTTTATTAAACACATTATGGATGTTTTATTCTCTTTGTTTTTTATTCCATTAATCTCATTTTGAAGTTAGTTTTAGTTGTCATTTAATTATTTTTAAAATTTATTTCATGTTTCATTATTCTACCATTAGATTTTGAAATCATTTCTCCTACATCTAGAAAATAACCATTATCGTGTATAAAAATTATGAAATTAGTGTTACAGAAAATATCTTTTTTCTTTTTTATTTTTTTTTAATTTATTATTATTATACTTTAAGTTTTAGGGTACATGTGCACAATGTGCTGGTTAGTTACATATGTATACATGTGCCATGCTGGTGCGCTGCACCCACTAACTCGTCGTCTAGCATTAGGTATATCTCCCAATGCTATCCCTCCCCCCTCCCCCCACCCCACAGCAGTCCCCAGAGTGTGATGTTCCCCTTCCTGTGTCCATGTGTTCTCATTGTTCAATTCCCACCTATGAGTGAGAATATGCGGTGTTTGGTTTTTTGTTCTTGCGATAGTTTACTGAGAATGATGATTTCCAATTTCATCCATGTCCCTACAAAGAACGTGAACTCATCATTTTTTATGGCTGCATAGTATTCCATGGTGTATATGTGCCACATTTTCTTAATCCAGTCTATCATTGTTGGACATTTGGGTTGGTTCCAAGTCTTTGCTATTGTGAATAATGCCACAATAAACATACGTGTGCATGTGTCTTTATAGCAGCATGATTTATAGTCCTTTGGGTATATACCCAGTAATGGGATAGCTGGGTCAAATAGTATTTCTAGTTCTAGATCCCTGAGGAATCACCACACTGACTTCCACAATGGTTGAACTAGTTTACAGTCCCAGCAGCAGTGTAAAAGTGTTCCTTTTTCTCCACATCCTCTCCAGCACCTGTTGTTTCCTGACTTTTGAATGATTGCCATTCTAACTGGTGTGAGATGGTATCTCATTGTGGTTTTGATTTGCATTTCTCTGATGGCCAGTGATGGTGAGCATTTTTTGATGTGTTTTTTGGCTGCATAAATGTCTTCTTTTGAGAAGTGTCTGTTCATGTCCTTCACCCACTTTTTGATGGGGTTGTTTGTTTTTTTCTTGTAAATTTGTTTGAGTTCATTGTAGATTCTGGATATTAGCCCCTTGTCAGATGAGTAGGTTGTGAAAATTTTCTCCCATTTTGTAGGTTGCCTGTTCACTCTGATGGTAGTTTCTTTTGCTGTGCAGAAGAAGCTCTTGAGTTTAATTAGATCCCATTTGTCAATTTTGTCTTTTGTTGCCATTGCTTTTGGTGTTTTAGACATGAAGTCCTTGCCCATGCCTATGTCCTGAATGGTAATGCCTAGGTTTTCTTCTAGGGTTTTTATGGTTTTAGGTCTAACGTTTAAGTCTTTAATCCATCTTGAATTAATTTTTATATAAGGTGTAAGGAAGGGATCCAGTTTCAGCTTCCTACATATGGCTAGCCAGTTTTCCCAGCACCATTTATTAAATAGGGAATCCTTTCCCCATTGCTTGTTTTTCTCAGGTTTGTCAAAGATCAGATAGTTGTAGATATGTGGTGTTATTTCTGCGGGCTCTGTTCTGTTCCATTGATCTATATCTCTGTTTTGGTACCAGTACCATGCTGTTTTGGTTACTGTAGCCTTGTAGTATAGTTTGAAGTCAGGTAGTGTGATGCCTCCAGCTTTGTTCTTTTGGCTTAGGATTGACTTGGCGATGTGGGCTCTTTTTTGGTTCCATATGAACTTTAAAGTAGTTTTTTCCAATTCTGTGGAGAAAGTCATTGGTAGCTTGATGGGGTGGCATTGAATCTGTAAATTACGTTGGGCAGTATGGCCATTTTCACGATATTGATTCTTCCTACCCATGAGCATGGAATGTTCTTCCATTTGTTTGTATCCTCTTTTATTTCCTTGAGCAGTGGTTTGTAGTTCTCCTTGAAGAGGTCCTTCACATCCGTTGTAAGTTGGATTCCTAGGTATTTTATTCTCTTTGAAGCAATTGTGAATGGGAGTTCACTCATGATTTGGGATCTCTGTTTGTCTGTTGTTGGTGTATAAGAATGCTTGTGATTTTTGTACATTGATTTTGTACCCTGAGACTTTGCTGAAGTTGCTTATCAGCTTAAGGAGATTTTGGGCTGAGACGATGGAGTTTTCTAGATATACAATCATGTCATCTGCAAACAGGGACAATTTGACTTCCTCTTTTCCTAATTGAATACCCTTTATTTCCTTCTCCTGCCTAATTGCCCTGGCCAGAACTTCCAACACTATAACACCAAAAGCAATGGCAATAAAAGCCAAATTTGATAAATGGGATCTAATTAAACTCAAGAGCTTCTGCACAGCAAAAGAAACTACCGTCAGAGTGAACAGGCAACCTACAAAATGGGAGAAAATTTTCCCAACCTACTCATCTGACAAAGGGCTAATATCCACAATCTACGATGAACTCAAACAAATTTACAAGAAAAAAACAAACAACCCCATCAAAATTGGGCAAAGGACATGAACAGACACTTCTCAAAAGAAGACATTTATGCAGCCAAAAAACACATCAAAAAATGCTCACCATCACTGGCCATCAGAGAAATGCAAATCAAAACCACAATGAGATACCATCTCACACCAGTTAGAATGGCAATCATTCAAAAGTCAGGAAACAACAGGTGCTGGAGAGGATGTGGAGAAAAAGGAACACTTTTACACTGCTGCTGGGACTGTAAACTAGTTCAACCATTGTGGAAGTCAGTGTGGCGATTCCTCAGGGATCTAGAACTAGAAATACTATTTGACCCAGCCATCCCATTATTGGGTATGTACCCAAAGGACTATAAATCATGCTGCTATAAAGACACATGCACACGTATGTTTATTGTGGCATTATTCACAATAGCAAAGATTTGGAACCAACCGAAATGTCCAACAATGATAGACTGGATTAAGAAAATGTGGCACATATACACCATGGAATACTATGCAGCCATAAAAAATGATGAGTTCATGTCCTTTGTAGGGACATGGATGAAATTGGAAATCATCATTCTCAGTAAACTATCGCAAGAACAAAAAACCAAACACTGCATATTCTCACTCATAAGTGGGAATTGAACAATGAGAACACATGGACACAGGAAGGGGAACATCACACTCTGGGGACTGTTGTGGGGTGGGGGGAGGGGGGAGGGATAGCATTGGGAGATATACCTAATGCTAGATGACAAGTTAGTGGGTGCAGCACACCAGCATGGCACATGTATACATATGTAACTAACCAGCACATTGTGCACATGTACCCTAAAACTTAAAGTATAATAATAAATAAATAAATAAATAAATAAATAAAAAGAAATATGTTTATTTTGTCTCAGTACTATGCAATATATTCATTGTCTCCCTCTTCCAAATTATATCACATGCTTAATATTAGAATGTTATTTATTCAAGCTGCAGTTGATTGCATATGCTAGATTTTATTTTTAACCTTTTGACATTGTTTCAGAAGAATATATTGTTTTTGCATTTATTTGTAAGTAACTTACTATGCTGTAAAGTTGGGAATATAATGGAAAGGCTATTTATATTTATTTACTGTATTCAAGTTTAATATATCTCACTTTCAAGGTAGTTCAAAACTCTTTACATGAGGTTTGAAAAACACACATACAACATCATTTGTGATTTGGATGGTTGATAAACATGACAGAAACAAAAAAGGAATCAAGAAATTACAACTACACATTTTATTCAAATGTTATCATAGCAAAAACTTTGGAAGAGCTATACTTGTTGAACTTTAGATGGAAGGATATGCTTATGCTGCTATTCCTGCTCTAGTCCCTGCCTAATTCTGAGGTCATTAAACAGGACTGTCCCTTTGTCTCCCATTTATGCTACCCAGGAACATGAACCATTTTAAGTCTCATAAATACACATGTTCCTTCTTACTTCAGGATCTCTCTCCGTGTTTTATTCTCTTCTTGTAAGCCTCTTCTGCTCACTTTTTCCTGACCAATTCTTTCTTAGGCTTATAAATTCCTCTCAGTGATCATTTCCACAAAAGACTCTTGTCCCCTTTTCTCTTTGGTCTCAAGATATTTCCCTTGATAACAATCTCCATATTATCTTGGATATCTTTCTTTATGATAAACTGAAGAGTTAAGTAATTAAATATTTAATAGCTGTATTTTTCTGCTGAACATAAGCTTTAAAGGGGCAGGGACTGTCTTGTTTTCTCTCAGTTTTCAATACCTAATACAGTATCAACATCTAATACTGAATAGGCATGAAATAAATATTTACTGAATGAATAAATGCAATGCAATTTTAACTTCCTACCATATTAAAAAAAATCGTGATCCCATGTATTTAAACCTGCAGATTTAAGTAGGTGACTCTCATTTCAGGGGGAAAAGCCCACTATTGTTTTAAAGTTTCTATGTATATGTTTTATTTAAATACAAGTTTTCTTTTTTGGCAGGGCCTTATCAATTCATTTCTAATATATAGGTATATTTAAACATTTTCTTTTTTAATCTCAAATCAGATATATTGTAATTCTTTCAACTGAATTTTTCATTTTCTGAATATCATACTAATATAGGTATAGACAATAAATAACTTATTCCAGTTATCTAATTCATACTTTTCATTGAATTAAATAATTTCTATGTCATTTTAATGGTTAAACTTAGTGGCCCGTTAGCTAAGTTAGGGGCTCTATTAAAGTTAGGGGCCCAGTCAGGCATGGTGGTGGTGGCCCAAGTCTATAATCACAGCACTCTGGGAGGCATAGATGGGAGGGTTGCTTGAGTCCAGGAGTTCAAGACCAGCCAGGGCATCATATCTACAGAAATAAAAATAAAAATAAAAATAAAAAGGTTAGCCAATCATGGAAGTGCTCGCCTGTAATCCTAGCTATTCAGGAGGCTAAGGTGGAGGATCACTCGAGCTAGGAGTTTGAGGTTACAGTGAGGCTGGAGCTGCATTGTCTCCATACAGCAAGACCCTGTCTGTAAAATAATAATAATAATGATGATGATGATAAAAAATAAAGTTAGAGGCCCATTTGCTCCCATTTTTTATATTTTCGTTTCATTATACCTTTACTTCTAAGAACTTATTAACACCAACACATGCTTTAAACTCTAAATAAAAACATCACTAAGAGATAACTTTTAAAAAGAATGCTCAACTTCAAACATAATGAATTAGCACCTACTCTGAGCCACTCGTGTTTTCTAAAGATATATACAGAATTTTTCAAATTTATCAGTTAAAGTGCTATAGCCAGAAGAGTTAAAATAAAAGGTGCACAAGAGGAACATAACAGCTTATTAGCCTATTAGCAGTAGAATTAAACATGATTTTGTAATATCCATGCCTATGAGATGGGCTATGAAGGGAAGATAGTATCTCAAAGCCAGAGGTCTGCTTAGAGGCCATCTAATCCCAACATGATGAAGGGTGCTTTCTCCACAATTATCTCTCATCTCATAAGTACTGGAACACTTACAAGGATAAGTTTTTCACTATCTTTTCAGCATCTCTTTACATTTTTGAACATCCAATATTATTAGAAAGTTTTCTTTTACATTGACATAGAATATGTGATAACTTCCACACATCCTTACCTGTTTGTTTTGAATTTAAACAAAACACATTTAGTCCACATTTATATTAAACATCTTGAAAGCACATTTTTACTATTGTACCAATATTGATGTTGGTAGTTCTGAGATCTCTGAAGTTTGACTTACTACTCCAGAATGTAGTTAATTTAGACTAACAGGCCTAGTCTCATAGGTAAAGCTTAGGTTTACACTTTAGTTTATCTTTACCATCTTGTTCTTTAATTTGTTCTCATCTAAGTTTAGCATATTCTTTCATATCTGAAGAGTATTCCCTCTCTCTCTCTTTTTTTTTTTTTTTTTTTTTTTTGAGACAGGTGGAATGCAGTGGTGCAATATCGGCTCACTGTAACCTCTGCCTTCTGAGTTCAAGCAATTCTTCTGCCTCAGCTTCCCAAGTAGCTAGGATTACAGGCACCCACCACAGTGCCTGGCTAATTTTTGTATTTTTATTAGAGATGGGATTTCACCATATTGTCCAGGCTGGTCTCAAATTCCTGACCTCATGTGATCCACCTCCTTGGCCTCCCAAAGGACTGGGATTACAGAAGTGAGCCACCAGCCCCGGCTCATCTGAAGAGTATTCTCTTCGATAAAGACAGAAGAAAAATAGGAGAGGAGTGATACCACAATGTCATTCATTCTTATTGTGATAGTCATTGCTGGTCGATGCTCTGGAATGAAGAAATATATGGACAAGTCCAGTCTTCTTCCATGCTCAAAGTAAACTAAAAAAAATCCTTTATGTGACCTTTTTATTAAACATAAATCTAAGTTTATTGAGAAATCATCTTTGATACTAGTGATATACTTACAAACCCAGGCCAAATTTTATGTTTCTTCTTGATTGTATGTTATACTGAAAACTGACAGACAGTTTGGACATGCACAACTCTTAGACTCTCCTTGGGTAAATATGACTAGTTTCCAATAATTACAGTTGGGGAAGGCGAGTGTTGTCACCCTGACGAAACTCTGACACATGTTCTGCTGCTAACTGGCAAGTAAACGTGAACAATTATATAACTTTTGTGATCTGGATGACTTCTGATACTCTGTCCTTTTGGTGCTTCAATAGCATGTGTCATGCAGATCTAAAGGAAATGTAACATTGTTTTAGCAATAGGATTTGGCTGCGCAGACTCAGATAGCAAACAATCCTCTGAATCAGTGTGTGGGTATCAGTGCACTTAAAAATCAAGGATAAAATATATGTAAATAAGGGAAACTATGTTTCTCACTGTCGGAGTGGGAAATTTCAAATTAGCCGTAGGGAAGGCTAGAATGATCCATGTGGTATTGAGCTAGCATTAGCAACATCAGTAGGTGCTAACGTTTTAACCTAATATAGACAATGATGATAGATACATAGATAATTATAGACATGTCTATTTACAGAGATTATGTTCATTTATTTCTTGGTTCTGTCTGTTCATAAGACCTGGAAGCAATGGCACTTTAATAGCAATGAGAACAGTTCATAATCACATCTTGTTTTTTAATGTATTATCTAATAAAAGGAACCAGTGTTCCTTGGAGAAATGACTAATTCTAGTACTGGGGCAGGAAATACACAAGGTGAGCCTGGAGCATTTTTTAGAGCCATAAAAAAGGAAGTGCTCATAAAACAAACAATGGGGTATGTCAAGGAGATGAAGGTGACAACTGAAAGAGCTTCCAATGGCCAAAGTCTGAACAACTTGGGCAACAAAATAATAATATAGTAATGTATTATAACCCAAATTATAAAATGACTATATATGAGTCCATGGCAATATATAACCAATTAAATTAAATAACTAAATAGGAAAGCAAATACACATATTTATGTGTATACACTTACCAGATTTTATACATTATTTGTTTAAGATAAGAAAAATATCAACCACTTCCTTTTTTAGAACCATTTCTCCTTTTTTATTCTAGTCAATCAACAAATTTTGAAAGACAAATTTTACCAATAAAATTTTTATTAATTATCATAATGCTAGTTTCATAACTTGTTAAAGCTATCTCTAGAGAAATATATACCCTTTGAGTATGTATTTCCAATTATGTTTACTAAATGTCCCTTAAGTATGAATTAGGGCTGTGGACACACACACACACACACACACACACACTCAGAGAGAGAGAGGCAGAGAGAGAGAGTCTATGTTGAAGTATTTTAGAGCAAATTATTGATATCGTAATACTCTTTTCTCTACTTTTTTTTAACTTGTCTTTTTCATATATGACTTTTCCATAGAGCTTTCTGTTCAGCCCTGTCTATTTCTTTAGGCACATACCTCTTGTTTTATTAGATGCAGTTATCATGATTTTCAGTCAGGACTTCATTGTGGAGACTTTCCTAACTGGTTTTCTGTCTTTCTACTTCTGAATGCTGACTTTTGCCCACATTAGTCACTTTGCTGTCATTAACTATAAGAGAACAAGGTGTCTCTGACTGAAGTTTCCTGTAATTACTTCTTTTCCAACTGGAACTTGCTGTCACATTCATGTTATGCCCAGAGAAGCAGCTGTGTCTGTTACTTTTCAACATTTTTTTTCAGATATAATTTTCAGCCTGTCAGGTTTTTCAGATGTTTAATATTTATCCAAATAAAGTATTCTTCTAGGAATTCTTTCATCAGAATTTTTGAGATACATATATATGGCAAGCACAAACAAGATACATTCTCTGCTACCAAAAGATTGCTGTTTAGTTAATGTGCGGGATGCAACAGATAAACAGATAGTAATTATACTGTGTAAAAGCCTTTAGGATAAAGGTGGGCACAGGTGTTTATTAAAACCCATTGAAGGAGTTTCCAAAACAGCCTTTTTGGGAGTGTTTGGTTAGAGAAGGCTTCCTAGAGGAGGTGTCTTCTGAAATGAATCCTACAACACAAAGGATGATGTATAGGGATGCAGAAATGAAAGAAGACAGGGTGAGCTGAAGCTCAGTTTGGAGAAAGAGAAGTTCACATTCTTGGGATGCAAGTAGCTCAGGACATGAAGGTGGAGATAATTGAGGAGTAGCAAAAGATGAGTCTACAACAGTAAGCAGAGAATATATCACAATGGGTCTTCTATGTCATGCTACAGAGTTTGAATATGTTAGAGACTTGACATAATCACGTTTGTGTATTACAAAGATCATTCCAGGAATAATAAAGAGACAAGATTGAAAAGGCCATAATTAGAATCAGGCAGAACACAGCTGCTACTGCTAAGATTTAGCTGAAAAATTATGAGGTAATGAATTAAAACAGTGGAAATGTGAACGGAGAGGACATAAATCTCCAGCACCACTCATAGTACCTATCAAAATCAACATTTCATAAATATATTTGAATAAATGAAGCAATAGATTAAATTAAGAAATTTACACTAGGATATGAAGGGGTGTCCAGCTTGAGCAGCAGAATTGAAAACTATAATAATGAGAGGTAGCAGGAGGAAAACTTTGACTCAAAGACAGGCAGAGGCCGGGTGCGGTGGCTCGTGCCTGTAATCCCAGCACTTTGGGAGGCCGAGGTGGGCAGATCACAAGGTCAGGAGATTGAGACCATCCTGGCGAACACTGTGAAATCCCGTCTCTACTAAAAATACAAAAAAATTAGCCTGGCGTGGTGGCGGGCGCCTGTAGTCCCAGCTACTCAGGAGGCTGAGGCAGGAGAATGGCATGAACCCGGGGGGTGGAGCTTGCAGTGAGTGGAGATCGCACCACTGCACTCCAACCTGGGCAACAGAGCAAGACTCCATCTCAAAAAAAAAAAAAAAAAAAAAGGCAGACATTGGAAATCCAGATGGCAAGAGACTTAAAACAGGCAGATTTCAAGTGAATAAGTATCTTACCATTATTATACTGTTAGTATTCCAGAAATAATTTTTTAATACAAAAATCTTACATTTTTGACATCTGATTGGATCATTCATAATATACTACCAAAACAATATAAATTTTATGTTCTCTGTGTTATCTCCACCAAAATGTGTATATCTTCTGGTTTATGAACTTCAATGTAAACATTGTATTACTGCTTAACTACAGTGCCCCTCTGCTGTATGTCTAGTCTTTCTCTAGCTCTTTTCCTTTCTTACTTAAACCCATGCACACTTATATTGTGTTCTATGGTCTATCTTGAACATAACTTGCAGTATTTTAATCTGTGCCTATATCTTCTAACCTGTCAGGATTATTGGTAAAGAAGAGCCAGATCATTTTTTCAACTCTGTTCTCATTTTCTGAGCTGCCAAGACAGTTATAGCATTTTACAATATTTGATGATGTGGGTCAACACAGGCTGGAAACACCTGTGCTCAGTAAGTACTACCCCATACCTATGTTCCTAAGCATGTCTCACAAAAAGGCAAATTCACCCAGAAAAATCCTCGAAGAACCCTAGTCTCACCCCTGGTTCGAAGGAGGATCCAATTGTGGATTTGTAAGCAATTCATCATGTTAAGCCTCTGCAGACTCAGCAGACATATTCAAAAGGAACATTAGGAAGATAAGTTCTTAGACTTGCCATAGTGTTCACGTACTTCCTATTTTTACAAAATGTGCTTCAGGCTCTCTGGATTTACATCTGCTCTTCTGTTTTTGTTTTTTTGTTTGTTTGTTGGTTTTGTTTTGTTTTTTGTACCTTACTGATTTGACTCACTCCAAGATTTTGTTTTCTGGTTTAAGGCTGGTCTTCTCCATCATCCTTAGTTATGACCTGAACAGTCAGTTCATCTCTCTTAGGCCAGCTTACATTTCTGCAGCTGCCTGCTGGAGGACAATGTAGGACAGAGGCATCATGGAGTGATGAAGGGAGAGGTCCTTTACTTACAGGGACTGTTAACAAATTCCATCCAGATGCCATTGATTGTCTGAAAAGGAATGAAAGCTGATGAAATAAAAATACCTATTCTTATATGCATCAGACAACTCACATTTCATTTGAATTAGGCAAATTTAAATAATATATTTGATGTTAATATAAGGATCTAGAGCTAGAAATACCATTTGATGCAGCAATCCCATCGCTAGGTATATACCCAAAGGATTATAAATCATTCTACTATAAAGAAACATGCACACATACGCTTATTGCGGCATTGTTCACAATAGTGAAGACTTGGAACAAACCCAAATGCCCATCAATGATAGACTGGATAAAGAAAATGTGACACATATACACCATAGAATACTATGCAGCCATAAAAAAGGATGAGATCATGTCCTTTGCAGGGACATGGATGAAGTTGGAAACCATCATTCTCAGCAAACTAACACAAGAACAGAAAACCAAACACCGCATGTTCTCTCTCATAAATGGGAGTTGAACAATGAGAACACATGGACACAGGGAGGGGAACATCACACACTGGGGCCTTTCTGGGGGCTGGGGGGCTAGGGGAGGGTTAGCATCAGGAGAAATACCTAATGTAGATGATGGGTTGATGGGTGTAGCAAACCACCATGGTACGTGTATACCTATGTAACAAACCTGCATGTTCCGCACATGTACCCCAGAATTTAAAGTATGATATAAAATAGATATTAGCCCAATTCACAGATTAATTTGAAAAAATATTTTCAATCATATAATTATTGTCTCATTGACATAGCCTGATCTGTATAGCTTATATTTTTTAACATCCCCATTTATAGATAGGAAAATGATTCCTATGGTGATACCAATTTGATTAAGTTTGTTCAATATTTATGTGGTTTAGACTTCCCTAAATTGGGAATATATTGATATGAATCCAAGTTTCCAAATCACATACAATATTTTATCATGCTACTTAGGACTGCTTGGAAATATAATGTTAACTATCAAATATATTTTAATATTTATAAATAATTTCTTAATTTTAAACTGATAATATATTTTAAACAAGTGAGTTATCTTGTGGAAATATGTTTGATTAAATTTATTTCAAAACCTTAAAATCATAAGTGGATTATAAATTTACTCTTAGCATTGCAAAGCCCGAAGCATAATGATTAAAAACAGCCTGGAACTGAATTGCCTGGGTCAGTTCTCAAGATTGCTACCTGCTAGCTGTTTGTCTGTGGGAAAGTCACCTGAACTCTGTGTGTCTAATTTTCTTCATCTATAAATTAGGAGTAATTGTAGTATCTTTCTTACAGGGTTGTGGTAAATATAAAATGAGTTACAACTAGCAAAAATCAAAGAACTGGCACAGACGATTATATCTATAATGTGTTTGTTAAATGTTTTAAATGTTCTGTCAGTACAGTGTTGCATAAAATTAAGAATTATAGATGTTGTATCATAGAATTTACTTAAACTTGGAATAATACCTTAGTTTTCTAAGATTCTCAGAGGCACAAAAACAAGGCATTTCAATAGAATAAGAATTCTAATGTTATTTTCTTTCTACAGATATCAAATTTATGTCTCGATTAAAATGAGTCTTTCTAATATTTTGTCTGTCTAAAAATGTATTGTGAATTTTTCAAAAACAAAATGTTGATTATATGGTCAGCAAAATCAATAAGTCTGGCATTTCATATTCATAAAGTTTGATTTATCGTGATTATTACTGGTATTGTTCAATTTCCTATGTGCTGTCTTACCAACAAATAGTATGACTCCTGAAGGTCAAAAATGAAATAAAAAATATTTTGTGCATCTGCTAGTTCAGTCTATTTTAAATGGCAAAGTGGTTGGCAATTGCTTCATTGAAAATTTAATTTTCCTTTCATATCTTTCATCCTATGTGGTTATATAAATGACTATATTTGCAATCATGTTTTTCCACAGATAAAAGCCCTGTGGGTTCAGTCATTGGTTAAACTTTAAAAATAAATACTGATAAAAGAATTCTTTATATCATATTTTCGTCATTTACTTATTCTAGTTAAGACCAAATTCTTTATGCTATTTTAAATTTTATTTTCTCTATTAAGTTCTCTTATATTGCTGCTATTCAAATTTTTTTCCCTACTTCATTGTGCTTCATATTTATGACAGCACAGTTCACAATTCCAAAGATATGGAATAAACCTAAGTGCCTATCAATTGAAGTGAATAAAGAAAATGTGATATATATATATGTGTGTGTGTGTGTGTGTGTGTGTGTGTATTATATATGTGTGTATATATATGTGTGTGTGTGTATACATATATATACCACAAAACACTAAACCATATAAAAGAGTGAAATAATGTGTTCTTGCTACAACTTGGGTGGAATTGGAGGCCATTACTTAGGTGAAGTAACTCAGGAATAAAAAAACAAATAGCACATACTCTTACTTATAAGTGGGAGCTAAGTTGTGGGTACACAGAGACATACAGAGTGGTAAAATGGACATTGAAAACTCAGAAAGGAGAAGGATGCAATGGAGGTGAGGGATGAAATATTAGCTACTGGGTACAATGTACACTATTTGGTTGACAGGTACAATAAAAGCCCAGACTTCACCGTTATACAATTCGTTCATGTAATCAGAAACCATTTTTTTTTTTTTTTCTTGAGACAGGGTCTTACTCTCCCGCACAGGCTGGCATGCAGTGGTGTGACCACAGCTCCGCTGCAGCCTCAACCTCCCAGGCTCAAGCAATCCTCCCACCTTAGCCTCCCAAGTAGCTGGGGCTACAGGTACATGCCACCATGCCCACCTAATTTTTAAATTTTTTGTACAGATGGGGTCTCACTATGTTGCCAGGGATGGTCTCAAACTCCTGGGCTAAATTGATCCTCCCATGAATGCCTCCCAAAGTGTTGGCATACAGTGCCCAGCCTCAAAGAATGCTTGGGCCCCTAAAACTATTGAAATAAAAAAAATTAAAGGAAAAAATAAAATATATTCAAATACAAACCTAATAAGTATTTGTTTTATGTTAAAATAACATAAAATGACATTTTCAGGTTTCATCTTTTTTTGTTGTTAGCAATAATATTTATATATGTTTAAAAACATCTTCTCTGTTGTTGAAAAGTGAAATTTTTTTTGTCTGACGTCCTGTTTTTTTTCACTATGATTACTCAAAATTCACTTGGATGATTTTTATTTTCATTTAAATCATACTGTGCCATATAATTCACTCAAACAGAAAAAGGATTCATCCAGGAATCCTTCCATAGTTGATGCTGTTATCTGGTTTGTACACTCCTAGACAAAAAATTTCATGGTCATTTTAATATTAGTTGATAGGCCCATTTGTGGCCAAGTCACTTAGGCAAAACCAGAGGGTCTAACTCAATATTTTTTAAAAAGTGACTGAACACATACTATAGAAACATCCACTGTCTGTTTATTAAATTGAAAAATACATGACAAACACACTGAGATCAATCTAGATTTCATATGTAGATCTTTGTACAGTAAGATTCTGGCCTTATTTTAATTTATTTTTCCTAAAGACCTTTGTAAGAGAAATGTCCCTGTTCTCATTCTGTATGGGTAGTGTGGAGACTCTCCTTTTTTTTTCTTTTTTTTTATTATTATTATACTTTAAGTTTTAGGGTACATGTGCACAATGTGCAGGTTAGTTACATATGTATACATGTGCCATGCTGGTGTGCTGCACCCATTAACTCGTCCTTTAGCATTAGGTATATCTCCTAATGCTATCCCTCCCCCATGCCCCCACCCCACAACAGGCCCCAGAGTGTGATGTTCCCCTTCCTGTGTCCATGTGTTCTCATTGTTCAATTCCCATCTATGACTGAGAACATGCGGTGTTTTGTTTTTTGTCCTTGCCATAGTTTACTGAGAATGATGATTTCCAATTTCATCCACGTCCCTCCAAGGGACATGAACTCATCATTTTTTATGGCTGCATAGTATTCCATGGTGTATATGTGCCACATTTTCTTAATCCAGTCTATCATTGTTGGACATTTAGGTTGGTTCCAAATCTTTGCTATTGTGAATAATGCCGCAATAAACATACGTGTGCATGTATCTTCATAGCAGCATGATTTATAGTCCTTTGGGTGTATACCCAGTAATGGGATGGCTGGGTCAAATGGTATGTCTAGTTCTAGATCCCTGAGGAATCGCCACACTGACTTCCACAATGGTTGAACTAGTTTACAGTCCCACCGACAGTGTAAAAGTGTTCCTATTTCTCCACATCTTCTCCAGCACCTGTTGTTTCCTGACTTTTGAATGATTGCCATTCTAACTGGTGTGAGATGGTATCTCATTGTGGTTTTGATTTGCATTTCTCTGATGGCCAGTGATGATGAGCATTTTTTCATGTGTCTGTTGGCTGCATAAATGTCTTCTTTTGAGAAGTGTCTGTTCATATCCTTCGCCCACTTTTTGATGGGGTTGTTTGTTTTTTTCTTGTAAATTTGTTTGAGTTCATTGTAGATTGTGGATATTAGCCCTTTCTCAGATGAGTAGGTTGTGAAAATTTTCTCCCATTTTGTAGGTTGCCTGTTCACTCTGATGGTAGTTTCTTTTGCTGTGCAGAAGAAGCTCTTGAGTTTAATTAGATCCCATTTGTCAATTTTGTCTTTTGTTGCCATTGCTTTTGGTGTTTTAGACATGAAGTCCTTGCCCATGCCTATGTCCTGAATGGTAATGCCTGGGTTTTTTTCTAGGGTTTTTATGGTTTTAGGTCTAACGTTTAAGTCTTTAATCCATCTTGAATTAATTTTTGTATAAGGTGTAAGGAAGGGATCCAGTTTCAGCTTTCTACATATGGCAAGGCAGTTTTCCCAGCACCATTTATTAAATAGGGAATCCTTTCCCCATTGCTTGTTTTTCTCAGGTTTGTCAAAGATCAGATAGTTGTAGATATGTGGTGTTATTTCTGTGGGCTCTGTTCTGTTCCATTGATCTATATCTCTGTTTTGGTACCAGTACCATGCTGTTTTGGTTACTGTAGCCTTGTAGTATAGTTTGAAGTCAGGTAGCGTGATGCCTCCAGCTTTGTTCTTTTGGCTTAGGATTGACTTGGTGGTGCGGGCTCTTTTTTGGTTCCACATGAACTTTAAAGTAGCTTTTTCCAATTCTGCAAAGAAAGTCATTGGTAGCTTGATGGGGATGGCATTGAATTATCATCCTGATAATAAAGCCGGGCAGAGAGACAACCAAAAAAGAGAATTTTGGACCAATATCCTTGATGAACATTGATGCAAAAATCCTCAATAAAATACTGGCAAACCGAATTCAGCAGCACATCAAAAAGCTTATCCACCATGATCAAGTGGGCTTCATCCCTGGGATGCAAGGCTTGTTCAATATACGCAAATCAATAAATGTAATCCAGCATATAAACAGAACCAAAGACAAAAACCACATGATTATCTCAATAGATGCAGAAAGGCCTTTGACAAAATTCGACAACCCTTCATGCTAAAAACTGTCAATAAATTAGGTATTGATGGGATGTATCTCAAAATAATAAGAGCTATCTATGGCAAACCCACAGCCAATATCATACTGAATGGGCAATAACTGGAAGCATTCCGTTTGAAAACTGGCACAAGACAGGGATGCCCTCTCTCACCACTCCTATTCAACGTAGTGCTGGAAGTTCTGGCCAGGGCAATTAGGCAGGAGAAGGAAATAAAGGGTATTCAATTAGGAAAAGAGGAAGTCAAATTGTCCCTGTTTGCAGATGACATGATTGTATATCTAGAAAACCCCATTGTCTCAGCCCAAAATCTCCTTAAGCTGATAAGCAACTTCAGCGAAATCTCAGGATACAAAATCAATGTGCAAAAATCACAAGCATTCTTATACACCAATAACAGACAAACAGAGAGCCAAATCATGAGCGAACTCCCATTCACAATTGCTTCAAAGAGAATAAAATACCTAGGAATCCAACTTACAAGGGTCGTGAAGGACCTCTTCAAGGAGAACTACAAACCACTGCTCAAGGAAATAAAAGAGGATACAAACAAATGGAAGAACATTCCATGCTCATGGGTAGGAAGAATCAATATCGTGAAAATGGCCATACTGCCGTAGGTAATTTATAGAGACTCTCCTTTTATTATCTCATTCTGAAGCACTTCTCTTTTAAGTATTCATGTATCCCAATATGGTTCATTTTGAAATACAAAATTTATTTTACTTTAAGGCTCACATGGTAATTACATAGAGTTCTGAATCACTGCAATTCCCCAAACTTTCATCTTCAAAGTACAGAGAAACATTTTCCAAACTTTGTTCAATAAAACATCAGAATCCTTCTGTTAAATTTGGAAACAATGAGATAGTTTGTCTTACTTTAGGATACCAATAATGGATTAAACCATCTTAAGGACTATAAAAATATCCTACTGTAAATAAACCAGCATAATTTTATGTAAAACAGTGTTTACGCATTTTAAAGGCTATAATCTCTTTATTTTTTCTTAAAATTATTAGTTATGGTTATAAGTAAGTGCTGTAAAAAGTATAATTGGAAAATGTTGTGATTTCTTTAGTTCTACTAATGCTGTTATTAATACTCCCAAGATACTTGCAACACCACAACCAAATGAGTTAAAGTTCTCTCCATGCCTACTTTGCAAAAAATGCCTGTTGCAGCTGCCTGGAAATGAATATCATTCCTTTCTTTTCAGCAATGGTGGGTAGTTATGTAAACCACCTTGACTTTAGAACAGAATGAATTTTAGAGTAAGTAATACTTCACTGAATCTTCTTTGCTTAATCAAAAGAATTATTTTGGTTACTTTAGTTCATACTTAATTTGTGTTACTTTATGGATACTACAGGCAGGGCATTGTCATTTAATTATGACATGCTAAGCTTTACTATTTGAAATTACTGAATTGACTGGTTGATTGAAATTATATGTCAATATTTACATCTATACATTTATGTCTACATGCATGCAAACATGTAATAATAGTGATTATAAAATATCTACTAAGTGCCAGGCAAGACAGGCAAACCAGATCATTGTCTTCAAGGGTTTTAGAATGTATGTATTCAGTATGTGCCTACTTGTCTCTAGATTGTGTTTTCACACAAACTTCCACACTTTTTTTTTTAACTTGGATAGAAGTGGATGCTCACCTAGATATTGAAGGAAAGTCCTAGGACTAACATTTTAGCATTGAGAATAGCACAGTAGAAACCCACTCATAAAAGCAATTGGTCAAAAAAGACTCAAACTTCTTTTTTGCTGCCAGCAGATAGGGTGAGACAAGTGATACTCATGTGGCTGTGCCATCCTCTCGTTTTACCTAACTAAGAAGTTGAAAGACCTCTACAAGGAAAACTACAAAACACTGCTGAAAGAAATCATAGATGATACAAAAAAATGGAAACACATCCCTTGCTCATGGATGGGTAGAATCAATATTGTGAAAATGATCATAATGCCAAAAGCAATCTATAAATTTAACGCAATTTCCCTCAAAATACCACCATCATTCACAGAACTAGAAAAAACAATCCTAAAATTCATATGGAACCAAAAAAGGGCCCAGGTAACCAAAACAAGACTAAGCAAAAAGAACAAATCTAGAGATATCACATTACCGAACTTCAAACTATACTATAAGGCTGCAGTCACCAAAAAAACATGGTACTGGTATAAAAATAGGCATATAGACCAATGCAACAGAACAGAGAACCCAGAAATAAAGCCAAATACTTATATCCAACTTATCTTCAACAAAGCAAACAAAAACATAAAGTAGGGAAAGGATACCTTACTCAACAAATGGTGCTGTGGTAATTGGAAAGCCACATGTAGAAGAATGAAACTGGATCCTCATTTCTCATCATATACAAAATCAACTCAAGATGGATCAAAGACTTAAATCTAAGACCTGAACCCATAAAAATTCAAAAGATAACTTCTGAAAATCCCTTCTAGACATTGGTTTAGGCAAAGACTTCATGACCAAGAACCCCAAAGCAAATGCAACAAAAAAGTAAATAGATGGGACCGAATTAAGGTAAAAAGCATCTGCAAAAGAAATAACGAGCAGAGTTAACAGACAACCCACAAAGTTGTAAAAGAATCTTTAAAATCTATACGTCGAGAAAGGACTAATATCCAGAATCTACAAGGACCTCAAATTAACAAAAAACCCCAAAAATGCCATCAAGAAGTGAGCTAAGGACATGAATAGGCAATTGTCAAAAGAAGATATACAAATGGCTAACAAGCATATGGAAAAATGTTCAATGTCACTAATTATCAGGGAAACACAAATCAAAACCACAATGGGGTACCATCTCACTCTTGCAAGAATGGCCATAATAGAAAAATAAAAAAATAATAGATGTTGGCATGGTTGTGGTGAAAAGGGAACACTTTTACACTTGGTGGGAATGTAAACTGGTATAACCACTGTGGGAAACAGTGTGGAGATTCCTTAATGAACCAGAAGTAGATCTACCATTTGATCCAGCAATCCCACTCTTGGGTATCTACCCAGAAGTAAAGAAGTCGTTATACGAAAAATATACTTGCACACACATATTTATAGCAGCACAATTTGCAATTGCAAAAATATGGGACCAGCCCAAGTGCCCATCCATCAACCAATGGATAAAGAAAATGTAGTATGTATATACCAGGAAATACTACTCAGCCATAAAAAGGGACCAAATAACGGCATTTGCAACAACCTGGATGGTATTGGAGACTATTATTCTAAGTAACTCAGGAATGGAAACACCAAACATTGTGTGTTCTCACTCATAATTGGGAGCTAAGTTATGAGGACAGAATTGTACAAGAATGATGCAATGGACTTTGGGCCTCAAAGGAAAGGGTCAGAGTGGGGAGGGATAAAAGACTACATAGTGGGTACAGTATACACTTCTTGGGTGATGGATACGCCAAAATCTCAGAAATCACCACTAAAGAACTTATTCATGTAATCAAATACCACCTGTTCCCCAAAAACGTATTGAAATAAATTTTAAAAAAGAATTTAAGATCATGGTGTAGTATGCAGAGCAGTAGAGGAGTTCAGTGGTGATGCCCAATGCAGGATCCTAGACTGACTCTTAGTAAGAATTGGGGGTGTACTTTCTGCTGCCTAGTTACTACCCTCCCATCACCACCTTTGTTCCCACACATTTCCTGGACCAGTTCACTGACTATTCAATTCTGTCACATACCTTATATCCTTAACATGATTCTTAAACTAGAATTGTTTGTGTATCTTCCAATAAAGAAGGCTAATTGATAAACCTATTGTGAAAAGCCTAGAGTAGAGGGAAAAAAGAGGAAAATAAATGTGCCCAGAAAGGAACATCTCACTAGCTATAAGAATTAAAACCTCAAAAGCATATCCCCAGCTACCAAGGGGGATTTGAATTACAGTATTTGAAATGAAGTAAAATATTTAGTTTCTGTAGTTTCTCCAAGAGGGATTGAAAACCATATATACATACAGAATACACATACTCATTACACTGATTCTCTTGGAATTCTCTGACATTGACAAGAACAAGGATAGTGGTAAAATTTCATATTTATAATACCTAGGTAAGGTTAATTTTATTTTCATAGCTCTATATAATCAAATTCAATTAAATAAAACTATAATAAAATTATTCTATTACTGTACCTTATGCTTCTTAAAAGGAGAAATTTTAATTTTATATTTTATTTTCTCTATGCTTAACAATATTTTGTACAATCTCTGTGTGTAGAGACAACTCTGTTAGATTGCATCAGCTTCCCTTTTCTTGAATGTTTTGGTTGAGTAAATAGGCCAAAGGTGTATTGTAGAAGGTGAATTGTAATTTTGGAATGCATTCTGTCCCTTCTCTCTTCCCTTACCAATCCCAGTATCCCCTCCCCATTATGTTTGTGTTATTACTTAAAGTGTCTTCATTCTCATAGTAATGTTAGCTGTGAAACTTCAAGTCCCTTCTGAATCTTCCAACTCCTTGGCCCCTATTTTTAGTTAGTTGCAAAATGATATAGATGCAAGCCTTCACTGGAGCTTGACTGGTCCTCTCTTATTCTAACTGGCCTTTATAACTTTCTTACTAGGCACCTACAATAAGTACATGGCTTTTCCTCCTTATTTTATCTAACAGCTTACATTTGTGGTTTGTCACTTCAATTCCTTGAAAACATGCTCCCTATTTTAGCATCTATGGTCTTTCACCGTATGACTTAAACCGCATTTCTAAGTTGACAATCCTTAGTAATTTCTCTATGATTTTCATGTCCAATATTGAAAGTAGCCCATGAATTTAAGCACATTTAAAAGTTACCACTTCTGTGATTTTTTTCTCATGCTGCTTCTCTTGCCAGAGTTCAGAATGACCAATACGTACAAATTGCTTACTATGTTCCAGGCTCTCCATGAGCTTTTGGCATGTTTTATCTCAATCTTCATAAAAATCCTATGAAATAGAAATGGAAGTTATGCTTATTTTACAACTAAAGGAACTGAGACGCAAATCACGTAAGTCACATGCTCACAGCTGTACAGCTAATAAGTGAAAAAGATCCAGAATCTGACCATAGAGAGTCTAAACCAGCAACAATACCTAATTAGTGAACATATGTTAAGTAGATAAAGGTATTTAAGAGATCACGTTCTTTGATTTGTCATGGTTACCATTCAAAATGAATAGTAAGATATCATATTATTATTGACAGTGATAATAAAGAAAAGAAAAAAAGGCCTTATCTTTTATTTACACAAGTTTTACTTGTTCCCTAAAGTCTATGCCAAGTGATTCTCCTTCACAATTTCCTGTCCTTTTTCTCTCTGGATGAAATCCATCCCCTTTTCGAGCTCTTATAACTCCTTTCTCATGTTTCTCTGATCCACTGTGGTTTATTCTTGCATGGATTGGAGCTCTTCTAGAGGTTCATATCCTTGTGTTATGTTTCTGCTAGGCTGTCAGCTTCTCAAGCATGACTTCTCATTCTGTGGTTCTCTTGAAAAGAGTAGGTGCCCCCAAAATATTTATTATTAGCATCAAGCTCTTATGAACACAGAATTACAAACAAAAATGGCTAAACTTAAATTATCTGTGATATCTTTGATGTCTAAAATTGAAGCATTGTTATTTTTAAAGAAATTCTCACACTACAAGTGTATATTTTATTTTTTATTTACATGTTAAAAAATATTCTGCATGTTCTTTTCTTATGTTCATGGTTAAAATACGGAGTTGCTATTTCAGTTTTCAAAAAGGTTATTGCTTTTATGTATCCAGCTATAATTTTTATCTCAGGTTGCAGTTATAATCTGCAGGAAGACATTAAGACCAGTTTTCATATGATCAAATAATCAGGAAGAGTGCAAAATTATCCATGTGCAGGGGGCTGAAAAAACCCATGAAAATACGGGGGTCCTGACTTGATGGTTTCAGATAGTGCCTGTTTTTCAAGGCACTTGCTGAAAGTGCCTTGAAATTTAAGCAACATTTCAATAAAAAATAGCAACACAGTCAAATAGGCATTAATCAATGGGGGACTAGAAGCAGGAAAGCAGCTATAACTCTATTTAGACAATAAGTATGCTGAAATGAGGATCAGGTAGCTGGGTGAATGCTTTTTTTTTAATTTTTTTCCGTTTATGATCAATTGGTGCAGAGCAAGGGTACCATGGAGTACAGCTGTGAGTGAAGCTAATTTCCACTCTTTCTGATAATGTGTGGTTTCTCAAATTGATCTGACAAATGTGGATAAATAAAAAAGTTTATTTATTTGTCCTTGCAAGAGTTTACTGAGAACGATGATTTCCAATTTCATCCATGTCCCTACAAAGGACATGAACTCATCATTTTTAATGGCTGCATAGTATTCCATGGTGTATATGTGCCACATTTTCTTAATCCAGTTTGTCATTGTTGGACATTTGGGTTGGTTCCAAGTCTTTGCTATCGCAAGGACAAAAAACCAAACACCGCATGTTCTCACTGATAGGTGGGAATTGAACAATGAGAACACATGGACACAGGAAGGGGAACATCACACTCTGGGGACTGCTGTGGGGTGGGGGGAGGGGGGAGGGATAGCATTAGGAGATATACCTAATGCTAAATGACGAGTTAATGGGTGCAGCACACCAGCATGGCACATGTATACATATGTAACTAACCTGCACATTGTGCACATGTACCCTAAAACTTAAAGTATAATAATAATAAAAAAGGTGTATTTATTTTACGGTGTTATAGTAGGAAAAGTGTCATCCACAGGATAATGGGTAAATACACATTATTTCTACTATTTAGTTTCATTGTGTTCCTGGCATCTGCTAGAGGGTAAGAATACTCTGGGCCATTTCTTTCTTTGATGTTATACTATATTGTAAAAAAGAAAGAAAAATAAATGCTAACATGGGTTACTACAGTAGAATTATACTTTAAGTTGTATGACATTTGCTTTTGTGAAGCCCTTATGTTATCCTGTCTCTTCCCCAAGCCTTCTCCTTAGTACTCCCAGGATTAGAAACTTCCCAATGGCAGGAATATTTTGCTTTTTAAAATAAGATATTTAACAACATATTTTATTTCCTTCTTACATGTCACATGTCTTTGCAAAGTTATTTAAACATCAAGGTTTTGTAGAAATAAAAGGAGAGAATTAAGATAAGTGAAAGCAAGGAAAGAGGAAGATCAAAAAGAGTTCCCTGATAGAAGAAAAATCACCTTGACATTTCCAAAGTGTTGAGAACAGAGCTCAACAAATAGGACACATTCTGGAAATGGGTCTATCCAGCCACATCTTAAGAGAGAACGATGGAGCCCTCTCATTATTGGGCAATTTATGGTGACCTTGAAGAGCTATACTCCCTTGGAAAGTTCCTCCTGTTGTCAGACCTTGAGGAGCAGAGGTGCAGTGGTAAATCACAGCAGCACTATTGTGGGATGCTGGGCTGTTTGGCACCAGGGACAGGTTTGGTGGAAGACAATTTTTCCATGGACTGCAGCAGGGAGGGATGTTTTGGGGATGATTCAAGCACATTGCATTTATTGTGCACTTTATTTTTATTAATATTACATTGTAAAATATAATACAATGAAATAATTATGCAACTCACCATAATGTAGAATCAGTGGGAACCCTGAGTTTGTTTTCCTGCAACTAGATGGTCCCATCTGGGGGAGATGAGAGAGACAGTGACAGATCACCAGGCATTAGATTCTCATAAGGAGTGTACTACTCAGATCCCTTACAAGCACAATTTACATAGGGTTCGTGCTCCCATGAGAGTCTAATACCACCACTGATCTGACAGGAGGCAGAGCTCAGGCGATAAAGTGAGTGGTGGGGAGTGGCTGTAAATACAGATGACGCTTTGCTCACTAGCCTGTAGCTCACTTCCTGCTGTGTGGCCCAGTTACTAATAGGACACAAACCAGTACTGGTCCATGGCCTGGGGATTGGGGATCCATGCTGTAGATTGATGTGAGCATCTTATACTAGGCAGACCGGAGGTGGGCTGGGAGGTTGAGGTATTAGTGATCATCAGATGGCAGAATTTGGACTGAAATGTTATTGCAGTTTCACTTGTTCAGCTGATATCTCCAAAGCATTGGTCTTGGGAAACAAGAATTAAGCTCATTCTTATGCTTTAAATGGTTTGTCCTATACATTTCTCTAAAACATGCCATTACTTTGATGCATTCAGTGATTCAAAGCTTGAGTTAGAATACTAAAAAGTGAGCTTGCCAGTGCAATATTAAAAAATAGAAACTATTTAAGAGACAACTCCTACAAATAGGTGACCAACTGTCCTGCTTTCCTGGGAACTGTCCTAGTTTTTGCACTGCAAATCCCACATCCCAAGAAACAGCGCAGTCTCTGGCAAACTAGGACTAAACAGATGCTTGAAGATTAAAATGCCTGTAGTTTCAGAGGTAGTTTTTTCCCCCCCTCAAGAAGCCTTTTATCTTAAGCGTCCTCTAACATAGGTAGTGTTTTCTCAGTTTCAAGACACTACTGCAGGTCCATCTGTTTAGACAGGTTTTCCTTCACTGATAGGGGAGATAAACTACTGTTATTCCTCCTTTGCATTTATGAGGCTCTTTTCTCTGTATGCATAAAATGCTTTCTAAATATCTCATTAACCCTCACAACATTCCCGTTGGTAGTGGAGCAAGCATTATAACTTCAGGTAGTGAAGATTCTTGTCACTCTAATAATGGCATTTTATTACTTAGCTTAATATGATTTTATTGCGGATGCCTGGAAGTTTGAAATAGAGTAGTTTTTGCAAATGGAAATAGTAAATAAACAAAAAAAAAATCATCTTGGACATAAATGCCTTAGGTTAAATGTTAAAGTTTGACATTGAAGTTTGAGATATGAGAACACATAGTGCCTTCTTTTCCATTTTTGGTTTACATTCAGCTTTTCTATTTTGTTAGTTTAGTTAGATAGCTTAACATTGCTTGTTTTCTATGGAAACGCTTAAGACTTCTCACATCTTTAGTATGCTTTAATGTGGAAACATGCAATTTTAGAGCTGGAAGGGATTCTAGAGTTCATCCAATAGTCTATATTAATAATTCAAATTGTCAATTCCTTTTTTAAGTTAGGAGGGGCAGTATGTTACAGTGTCAAGATTTCTGGAGTGAGTTTCCACATTGTTTATGCCCCTGCCGGGCTGTGGGATTGTCAGAAAGTCCCTTACTCACTCTCAGACTAGGATTTTACATCTTGAAGATGAAGGGGTTGAACAAAGTAATTGCTGAGGTTGTCTCCAGTTCTGAAATGATAAAGACCAGATGCTTTGGTAGTTTGTAACTCACCTGGGGTCACAGAGTCAAGACCCTTATTCATGTCTCTGAATCCCTGTTCCAATCCACCTCCCACAAACAATCTATTCTCGTGATTTTTAAAATTATTTACATAATAATACTTCTATTTCACCTCCCCTGAAATAAAACCATATTGAATATTTTCCCTGTTTTTTTTTGCTGGTATCTCCTGAGATTGGAAACACAATCAAACTTGCTTAATAGGCCACCTGTGTTCATAGACCACCTGCCTAAACAAATTTGCCAAGCACCGATTATATTTCCTAGAGGTGCACTGCATCTTGTGGCCACCTGCTTTATGGGTCTGTGAGCAGCTCATCAAGTGCATTAGGTGGGAAAGTCAGAATTTTTAGGAGGAGAGTAATAAAAACCACAATCCCCCAAATTTGTAGAAAATTAGACCTTTAAAATGACAAATATTTGTTGATTGCAAAAAATTCACTTAGCATAACTTGTAGCTTCAGAAGTTCACAAATCAAATTGCAAATAGTAATTCTGACCTCCTTATACTGAGTTTTTTCCTTTTATTTGTGTTGGAATAAACTTTTCCTTCCAAGTGGCAAAAATTGCTATACATTTTGATTGTTTTATTTGCATGTTATTTCACAGAGATTGAAAACATAATTATTTCCATTTTACAGCTGAAGGAGTGTTGGTTGTGTGAGGAAATAATGAAGATACATTAAATAGAAATAGTTTCTGGAGTCCCACCTTAATGTTTTATCTTTAACATGGTTCTCACTTCAGTATTTCATCTTCTTCTCTGGCAGGTTTTACAGCAAGCATTCTATCTTGGGCAGTGGTACCATTTCATTCTGCTATATAATTAAGATAGAATGGTCACACAAGTGATTTGCAGTGGTTCTAGAAATAGTAATTAAGGTTTCTACCGTCACACTGTCAGGCATTTATTTTTTTTCCCTCAAACATTAAATGAAACAAACTGTTTAATTTCTTGAGCAGCTATACCTGTCTCTTGGGAATTAAAGTGCATCCAAGTAGAGGTGAAAAGAGCCACTTTAAACATTACTGGGCAAGCACATAGCTCACTGAGGAATGACTGCACCACTGATCATATGGCTGACAATCCTGTATAATAACTTCATGATTCTCATCAGAATTTATTCATTTTTTTTACTCTGTATTAAAATTCTTCTTTGGGTCACACATTCCAAGGTATGTTGGGGATTTATTGCTAGATATTATCAGTCTTACTGTATTTCCTCTAATCTATGACAGACTGTATTTGGTGAACAACCAACAAGGCAAAAACACTTCCATTCATGAATTCAGAGATTTCAAAGTGTGAAAAAGTACATGCTAGAATGGATGCAATGTGATTGTTTTTAAAATTTTATTATCTGTTGACCTAGGTCTGTGCCAGGACTGTGAGGGCTTATAAATAGTAAATAAAGCTATGACCTTTTAGTTTTGACAAGATCCAATATAAAGTACCATTTAAAAAGACTGTTGTTTCAGAGAGAAAAGTGGGAGATACAATACTAGAGATAGTAATTTTTATTTTCTAATACTGTAAGACTAGAAAGTAATTTTCTACAAACAGTTCAGACAGCTTCCAAGGGATTTACTTTCTTTTGAATAACTCATTTTAGACCTGAAAATACTTTATAATATTCCAAGGGAGACAACATCACTATTATAAACAGACCTTAAACAGTGCCTGAAACTAATGCAAAAAAAATATTTCATTCCTATTTTTTTTTTCCTGGTTCACAGAAGTTGTGGGTAGAGAACATACAAAGCATTGCTGTATTATTTGGTGCTGACATTTGTATGTGAATAACAGCAAGATTTATTATTTTCTTCAAATATCAACCAAATGCTTTCTGACATTGTACTGTAATTTTGCAGGATACAGAATCAGGTGTCATAATGACAGTGGAGGTGAGCTGCAAGACTCAGTTTAGTGTCTCATTTTTCTCATTTTTCAGAGGTTGAGATAGAAGCATTCTGAAAAAGTCACTCAAATAATATGAATCTTCATAAATGCAAATTCTATTGACTTTAACAATTTGGTAGCAAGCTCAAAGGGTTTGAAATTGTACTTAAAAATGTTTTCTTTTTGGTAGTCAACAACAAATATTTCTGAGCAGTCGATGACATTAAGATTAAGTTGCAGGAAAACCACAATTCAATGCATAAACATTAAAATGTAGATTTCTATTTTCAGTTGGCAATGTCATCATCTTTCTTATGTGGCAAATAAGGAAATTTTGACATCATATTTACTGCCTGTCTCTAGCACAAAACTCAATTCCTAATTCATTGTGTGCACTATGTATTCGTTGAACTAACGTATTGTCATGCAATAAATTACTAATTAGTCCATTCAATAAATATCTTTTGATCAACTTATTTTTGCCAGTTCCCTGAGGAAACATTACAGCTGCTTTCTACTTTTTAGTCCCTGTTCTTTCACTTTCCTCTGTGTTTTTTTCTTACTATAAAATCGACTCAATTATCTTTAGCTTGGCTGCTAGTACTTCATTTTCACTTGATTTTCCATTTTCAGGATAGAGTACATTTCATCTCTCTAGCTATTATTGTCAAAGCTGCCTTCTTCATCTGTCACACTGACCCATCTTTCCCTACCTGAAGTCCTTTATCAATTTTCCATTGCATTGAACACCAAGTCTGCAATATTCTCATTATTCCCTAAAGCCTATCACCAGGAAGATCAAAATACTTTTCCTTTTGCCAGTCACCACCTCTCCCAATTTCTTTTGTTTGCCTCGAATTTGTCTCCTTGGGTGTGGCTCATTTAAACTGTCAACATTTTTTAAATTGTTGCTTATTAATTGTACATATTTATGGAGTACAAAGTGATGTTTTAATGCCTACATTATATAGTGCTCAAATCAGTGTAATTAGCATATCCATCACCTCAAACTTTTATCATTTCTTGTATTAGGAATATTCAAAATTCTCTCTCCTAGATATTTGAAAATAGATAATAAATTATTGTTAACTATAGTCAGGCTAAAGTGCTATAGAACACCAGAACTTTTGCCTCCTATCTAGCTGTAATTTTGTATTCTTTTTCTTTTTTTTTATACTTCAAGTTTTACGGTACATGTGCACAATGTGCAGGTTTGTTACGTATGTATACATGTGCCATGTTGGTGTGCTGTACCCATTAACTCGTCATTTAACATTAGGTATATCTCCTAATGCTATCCCTCCTCCCTTCCCCCACCCCACAACAGGTTTTAATCCATCTTGAATTAATTTTTGTATAAGGTGTAAGGAAGGGATCCAGTTTCAGCTTTCTAAATATGGCTAGCCAGTTTTCCCAGCACCATTTATTAAATAGGGAATCCTTTCCCCATTTCTTGTTTTTCTCAGGTTTGTCAAAGATCAGATAGTTGTATATACGCAGCATTATTTCTGAGGGCTCTGTTCTGTTCCATTAGTCTATATCTCTGTTTTGGTACCAGTACCATGCTGTTTTGGTTACTGTAGCCTTGTAGTATAGTTTGAAGTCAGGTAGCATGATGCCTCCAGCTTTGTTCTTTTGGCTTAGGATTGACATGGCAATGCGGGCTCTCTCAATGAAATACAAGAGGATACAAACAAATGGAAGAACATTCCGTTGTCATGGGTGGGAAGAATCAATATTGTGAAAATGGCCATACTGCCCAAGATAATTTATAGATTCACTGCCATCCCCATCAAGCTACCAACGACTTTCTTCACAGAATTGGAATTTTGTATTCTTTAGCCAAGGTTATATCTATCCTATTCCTATTACTCACACTCTTCCCAGCCTTTAGTAACTACTGCTTTACTCTCTACTTCTGTGAGATCAACTTTTTTAGCTTCCACACATTAATGAGAGTGAGCAGTATTTTTCTTTCTGTTCCTGGCTTATTTCACTTAACATAATGTCCTCCAGGTCAGGCTTATTCATGATGCTGCAAATGACAGGATTCCATTCTTTCTTATGGCTGAATAGTATTCCATAGTGTATGTGTATGTGTGTGTGTGTATAATGTGTGTATATATACACACATTATGTATGTATGTGATATATATGTACCTATACATGTGTATGTGTGTGTGTGTATATATATATACACAAAACTTTTCTTTATACATTAATCCATTGATGGACACTGAGATTGATTCCAAATCATGGCTATTGCGAATAGTGCTGCAATAAACATGGGAGTGCAAATATCTCCTGGATATTCTGATTTCCTTGCCTTTGGATATATACCCACTAGTTGGATTGTTGAGTCATATGATAGTTCTATTTTTAGAGTTTTTTTCTAACTTTTATTTTAGGTTCAATGGGTACATGTGCAGTTTGTTACATGGGTAAATTGTATGTCATAGAGGTTTGGTATACAGATAATTTTGTCAACTAGGTAGTCAGCATACTGCCCAATAAGTAGGTTTTCAATTCTCATCCTTCTTTCACCCTCCAACCTCAAGTAGACCACAGCATCTGTTGTTCTCTTTTTTTGTGTCCTTATGTATTCATTGTTTAGCTTCCACTTAAAAGTGAGAACAGGTGATATTTGGTTTTCTTTTCCTGGTTAGTTTGCTTGGGAGAATGACCTCTGGCTCCATCCATGTTGCTGCAAGGGACATGATCTCATTCTTCTTTAGGGTTGTGTAGTATTCCATGGTCTGTATGTACTACATTTTCTATACCCAGTCCACCATTGATGAGCATTTAGGTTGATTCCATGTCTTTACTATTGTGAATAGTGCTGTGAGAAACATACACGTGCATGTGTCTTTAGAATGGTAGAATGATTTGTATACCTTTGGATATTATACACAGTAATGGGGTTGTTGGTTTGAATGATAGTTCTGTTTTAAGTTCTTTGAGAAATCTTCAGACTGTTTTCACAGTTGCTGAATTAATTTACATTCCCACCGACAGCACATAAGCCTTCCCTTTTCTCCCTAACCTTTCTAGTATCTCTTATGTTTTAATTTTTTAGTAATAACAGTTCTGACTGTGTGAGATGGTATCTCGTTGTGGTTTTGATTTGCATTTCCCTAATGATGACCAATATTGAGCATTTTTATGTGCTTTTTGGCTGTGTATATATCTTCTTTTGAGAAGTGTCTGTTGTTGCTCTTTTCCCATTTTTTAATGAGGTTGTGTGTTTATTTGTTGGCTGTTTAAGTTCCTTATAGATTCTGGATATTAGAACTTTGTTGTTTGAAAATATTTTCTCACATTCTGTAGGTTGTCTGTTAATAGTTTCTTTTACTGTGTAGAAGCTCTTTAGTTTAATTAGGTCCCAATTATCAATTTTTGTTTTTGTTGCAATTGCTTTTGGAGTCTTTGTCATGAAATCTTTGCCAGAGCTTATGGCCAGAATGATATTTCCTAGGTTATATTCCAGGGTTTTTATAGTTTTAGGTTTCACATTTACGTCTTTAATCCATCTTGAGTTGATTTTTGTATATGGTTAATAAAAAGGGGTCCAGTTTTAATCTTCTGTATATGGCTAGCCAGTTATCCCAGGACCATTTATTGAATAGAAAGTCCTTTTCCCATTGCTTTTTTTTTTTGTCTGCTTTGTCAAAGATGGGGTGATTGTAGGTGTGTGGCTTTACTTCTGGAGTCTCTAACCAATTCCATTGGTCTATGTGTCTATTTTTGTACGAGTACCATGCTGTTTTGATTACTGTAGGCTTGTAGTACAGTCTGAAATCAGGTAGTGTAATGATTTCAACTTTGTTCTTTTTGCTTAGAATTGCCTTGGTTATCTGGGCTCTTTTTTTTTGGCTTCATATGAATTTTAAGATACTTTTTTTCTAATTCTGTGGAAAATGTCATTGGTAGTTTGATAGGAATGGCATAAAATCTGTAAATTGCTTTGGGCAATATGGACATTTTAACAGTATTGATTTTTCCTATTCATGAGGATGAAATGTTCTTTTATTTCTTTGTGTCATTTCTGATTCCTTTCAGCAGTGTAATTCTCATTTTAGATATCTTTCACCTCTTTAGTCAGTCATATTCCTATGCATTTCATTCACTTTGTGGTGATTGTGAATGAAATTGTGTTCTTGATTTGGGTCAGCTTGGATGTTATTGGTATATAGAAATGGTACTGACTGTTTTTAGATTGATTTTGTATGCTGAAACTTTGCTGAAGTTATCAGATCCAGGATTCTTTGTGCAGAGACTATGGGGTTTTCTAGGTATAGAATCATATCATCTGCAAGAGAGGAAGTAGTTTGACTTCCTCTCTTTCTATGTGGATGGCTTTTATTTGTTTCTCTTTTTATATTGCTCTGGCTAGGACTTCTGTATTTTCAGTTTTTTGAGTAACCTTCATACTGTTCTCCATAATGGCTGTGCTAGTTTACATTACTACCAACAATGTATAAGAGTTTCTTTTTCTTGCATCCTCACCAGCACTTGTTATTTTTTGTCCTTTAGGTGATAGTCATTGTAACTGGGGTGAGATGATAGCTCATTTGGTTTTGATTTTCAAGTTATTGACAATTAGTGATGGTGAGCATTTTTTTCATATACTGTTGGCCATTTGTATGTCATCTTTCAAGAAATATCTATATAGATCATTTGCCCATTTTAAAATGGGATCATTTAGTTTTTGCTGTTGAGTTGTTTGAGTTCCATGTATATTCTGGATATTAATACCCTATTGGATGAATCGTTTGCAAATATTTTCTTCAGTTCTCCCATTTTGCCTTTGTTGCCTGGGCTTTTAAGGTCTTATTCACGAAATTATTTTTCCAAACCAATGTCTTGAAGCATTTTCTCCGTTTTCTTCTAGTAGTTTTATAGTTCCAGGTCTTACAGTTAAGTTATTTTGAATTTATTTTTGTATATGGCAAGAGATATGGGTCTAGTTTAATTCTTCTGCATATGAATATAAATTTAATTTTAATTTTAATGATATTGTACCCCATAAAAAATTGTCAACATTTTCATTCTTTTGCAGACCACAATTTATTTTGGTATACTCTCCTATTCTAACATGCAAAACATTATTTAAGTAATTAAAACAGCTTCTGAAATGTCATTCTGTCCACTAAATCTTCCTAGACTATTCAAACTAATACAAGCTTACAGTCATCCTAACTAATCAAGATAATGAGCTTTCCTTTTATTATACACATATCTCTCCTGTAGTAATGGAGAGTAATGTTTGTCTTTGAAACACTTCTTAAATTTATTCACCCAAAATTATGTACATAGAATATCTTACATTTTATTCAGTTCTTGATGTATGAATTTGTTCCATTGTTGGTATATCTTATAAATGTTTTCCCATGTCTGTGCTACCTCTTTGATGTCAGGAACTGTTTAAATAATTTTCTCTGAAAATATAAAAAGTATATCCAATTAAGTGCTTAATTTTTGGCTGCTTCTGTTCTTTATTAGTTATTCTTAGAACAAAGAATATGATATTCAGATACCCAAAATGTACTGAAAAGAAATATAAACTAGTGTGATGAGAATTTATTAAAAAAAGAAATGGTCTTTTTTTTGGTGGGGAGGAAAGCCTATATTTTATACATAAACAGTAAAATTAATTTTATTACACTTGAGAGTTTTTATTTTTACCCTGGGAAGTTATGGTTCTTGTACTTCAATATGCATGAGAAAAATCTAGATAGTTATTAAAATTATAAACTATAAGATCCTAGCAGTAGCAATTTAAATGTATCCTAGAATGGGTTCCAGGAGTCCACAATTTCAGATTTTAAAATGTAGCTTCTTGGTATGCTTCTTGATAATTTTATATTTTCATTGTATTAGGCCTTGTCAGCAGGTTGATTTACCCCATTATATGCCTGAAAAAAGATTCCTTGAAATTAGAATTATTATACCTCTTTCTTATTACCTTACATTACTGTTGCCATTTGAATAGCAAATTCATATAATATCATTTTACATTTTTATTGGGATTTTTGTCAAAAATATAAGGCATTCAAATTTTCTGCTTCATATACTCTGTGGGAGACATCAGTCACCTGTAATAGAGTGCATTGCTATGACCTTTTTGCAATTTTGCAATGCAATTTACTGTGAATACTACTGTATCATTTTATAGATTCCAAATAGTCTTTGAAAAGGAGTTATCAGGGCCACTTGTGACAAGAATGTGATGTGCAACAAATAAAAACTTCAGAAGTAGCTAGTTTTTCTTGATACTGGACAGCAGACAGGGGTGTGAAGCTATGTAGGAAATAAACATTGTTTCAGTAGGAATATAACACCAGAGGAGGGTGAGTTCTTTAAAAAAATTGAACATAGTTTATGGAAACGTTCTCTCCTCCTCCTCTGACTCATTTTCCCTTTCATACCTAACATATGAGCCAATTGTCTTGTTCAGTTTCCTGTAAGGTAATATCCCTTTCTTAACAGTAACACTGTACCATTTTCAATAACTTGTACACTACCCCTTTCTCTTTCAGTTCCCATAATTTTATACATTTCCTAGGACTAGAAGATTGTAGTATAAACACGTGGTTATCAGAATTAAGTCTTGCTTTCTACTTAGAACTTTTTTCTTTTTTATAAATGTCTAATACTTTTATATATTCAATACTTTTTTATTACACTTTAAGTTCTGGGATACATGTGCAGAACGTGCAGGTTTGTTACATAGATATACATGTGCCATGGTGGTTTGCTGCACCCATCAACCCATCATCTACATTAGGTATTTCTCCTAATGCTATCCCTCCCCTATTCCCCCCACCCCCTGACAGACACCTGTGTGTGATGTTCCCCTCCCTCTGTCCATGTGTTCTCATTGTTCAACTCTCACTTATGAGTGAGAACATGTGGTGTTTGCTTTTCCATTCCTGTGTTAGTTTGCTGGCAGTGATGGTTTCCGGCTTCATCCGTGTCCCTGGAAAGGACATGAACTTATGCTTTTTATGGCTGCATAGTATTCCATGGTGTATATATGTGCCACATTTTCCTTATCCAGAATATCATTGATGGACATTTGGGTTGGTTCCAAGTCTTTGCTATTGTGAACAGTGCTGCTGCAATAAACATACATGTTCACGTATCTTTATAGTAGAATGATTTATAATCCTTTGGGTATATACCCAGTAATGGGATTGCTGGGTCAAATGGTGTTTCTGAGTCTAGATCCTTGAGCAATCACCACGTTGTCTTCCACAATGGTTGAACCAATTTACACTCCCACCAACAGTGTAAAAGCATTCCTATTTCTCCACATCCTCTCCACATCTGTTAAAACCTGACTTTTTTTTTTTTTTTTTTGAGATAGAGCCTTGCTCTGTCACCAGGCTGGAGTGCAGTGGCACCATCTTGGCTCACTGCCACCTCTGTCTACAGGGTTCAAGCAATTCTACTGCCTCAGTTTCCAGAGTAGCTGGGACTACAGGCACGCACTGCCACGCCCAGCTATTTTTAAAATTTATTTATTTTTGTATTTTCATAGAGATGGGGTTTCACCATGTTGCCCATACTGGTCTCCAACTCCTGAACTCAGGCAATCTGCCTGCCTTGGCCTCCCAAAGTACTAGGATTATAGGCGTGAGCCACCGTGCCCGGCCATTTCTCACTTTTTAATGATCATCATTCTAATTGGCATGAGATGGTATCTCATCATGGTTTTTTGATTTGGATTTCTCTAATGACCAGTGACAATGAGCTTTTTTTCATATGTTTGTTGGCTGCATAAATGTCTTCTTTTGAGAAGTGTCTGTTCACATCCTTTGCCCACTTTTTGCTTGGGTTGTTTGTTTTTTTCTTGTAAATTTGTTTAAGTTTTTTGTAGGTTCTGGATATTAGTCCTTTGTCAGATGGATAGATTGCAAAAACTTTCTCCCATTCTGTAGGTTGCTTGTTCACTTTGATGATAGTTTCTTTTTCTGTACAGAAGCTCTTTAATTTAATTGGATCCCATTTGTCAATTTTGGCTTTTGTTGCCATTACTTTTGGTGTTTTAGTCATGAAGTCTTTGCCCATGTCTATGTCTTGAATGGTATTACCTATGTTTTCTTCTAGGGTTTTTATGGTTTTAGGTCTTACATTTAAGTCTTTAATCCATCTTGAGTTAATTTTTGTATAAAATGTAAGGAAGGGGTCCAGTTTCAGCTTTCTACATATGGCTAGCCAGTTTTCCCAACACCATTTATTAAATAGGAAATCCTTTCCCCATTGATTGTTTTGTTAGGTTTGTCAAAGATCAGGTGGTTCTAGATGTGTGGGGCATTATTTCTGAGGCTTTTCTTCTGTTGCATTGGTCTGTATCTCTGTTTTGGTACCAGTACCATGCTGTTTGGTTACTCTAGCCTTGTAGTATATTTTGAAGTCAGGTAGCTTGATGCCTCCAGCTTTGTTCTTTTTGCTTAAGATTGTCTTGGCTATAAGGGCTCTTTTTTGTTTCCATATGAAATTTAAAGTAGTTTTTTTCTAACTCTGTGAAGAAAGTCAGTGGTAGCTTTCTGGGGATAGCATTGACTCTATAAATTACTTTGGGCAGTATGGCCATTTTCATGTTATTGTTTCTTCCTATCCATGAGCATGGAATATTTTTCTATTTGTTTGTGTCCTCTTTTATTTCCTTGAGCAGCGGTTTGTAGTTCTCCTTGAAGACAGAACTTTTTTCTTTATACTGCATTTATACATGTGTTCATATAAACATATTTATATGGGTATATTTTTAGAAGGAAAATGTAATAAATTTGTATTTGGCTCTAAACAGTATTTCTTTATAAAAATATTTAGTGAGAACAAAAAATGACTATTTTATTTTGTTTATAATGTTATCTTTGCTTAAATACCACCTTACCTGCTTTGGTTTTATGTAGCACACTTAAGAAGGCAGAAGCCTTATTAAGTCACACGTCTTGCTTAATAAGAAACTAAGAGAGAGCTAGTTTGTGTAGGTAGAACTGAGGTTTCAGAAATTTTGTCACCAGTAGTCATCTGGAGACACTGGCCATATGTCTGTTATAACTTGAAAGTACTGAAGGGGTTTTATACATGACTTGAGAAAGAAAACATAAATATAGAAAACAAATGAATGGACATTGCTATGGTTTTGCTCTGTGTCCCCACCCAAATCTCATCTTATATTGTACTCCCGTAATTCCCACGTGTTATGGGATAGTCCTGGTGGGAGATAATTTGAATCACCATGGGGTAGGGGGGTTCCCCCATACTGTTCTCATGGTAGTGAATAAGTCTCATGAGATCTGATGGTTTTATCACGAGTTTCTCCTTCTGTATCTTCCCCATTTTCTCTTGCTGTAGATATGTAAGAAGTGCCTTTTGCCTCCTGCCATAATTCTGAGGCCTCCCCAGCCATGTGGAAATGTAAGTCCAATTGAACCTCTTTTTCTTCCCAGTCTTGGGTATGTCTTTATCAGCAGCATGAAAACAGACATAATACAGCATGAATACAGACATAAAAATTACATGTAGTTTTCATAAAGTTAAACTATACTTAATTATATGCAACAAACTGAACATTTCAGTGGAATTCTGATAGATGTTGTCAATTCCAGCTTCTTGTACACTGGTGAAAACTCATAGCCAGCTAGTTCTTGGAAAGTACATTAGTGTGATTTGGTTCCAGAATAACTTTATCTGCATTTGTATAGAAAGATTCTGCAGAACTTTTATAGGTAAGTACTACACTAAATGAAAAGACGAGCAAGTTTGGCAGCAGGAAACCTGGTCTTCTCTGTATTCTCCTTTACAGTATTCATCCCCTTCTGACCCATCATTTCTTTGTATGTTTAATGCTACTAAAGCTAATTTATAGCTAGATGAGGTTTACATAAAATGGTATGACATGTAAGGTAATTATTGAAATGCCTGATGCATAGCTGGTTCTTAGCAAATGATAGCTGGTACTATAATGAAATTAGTGATGATCACCTATAATTACAAAAATGTTTGTTTCTTTAAATCAAGTCTTAACCTCAGAAAAATTATTGTATCTCAAATTGGAGGGCTTATTTTTAATCTTTATCAACTGTTTTAAAGAGATTTTTACCCTATAATGTTCTCTGCTAAATAACTATTACACAGTCTTATTACTAAAGGTATCATCATTTCTTTGCTCCTGATACCTTTGCGACCCAACTTTTGGCTCAATAATTGGGGAAGGTGGATTACCCTGCTCTGATTTTTATGAAAAACGTCTTCCTCTGGTTGGGGTTGAAATGAAAAATATGCTGTATATATACAGACATGCCTCCCATGACATTTCCTAAGTTTCTTGATTTAATACACTGTGGGTACAGCCACCACTATTGATGGCAGACTGTAGAAGAGGCAACAAAGGAAAGATCGACTTGCTCTGGAGGGATATCATTAAATTTCAACTCTTTAGTAATGTTTGTTGTTGTTGTTGTTGTCATCTTTTAATCAGGCATTCAGAGGGTCTGAGGTGATTTTGGTGGGGCAATTTCAGAGACAGAACTCTGGCCTGTGAATAACTTACGTTTAAATGGGTCATATATATTCCTTCTTTACAAAGAGTGGAAAAACTACAAAACATTATTCAGATGAAATGAGCTAACCTTCCTTTAGTTAGGATATTGGTTTTAAAATAATATTCTGTGATGCAAAGTTTCATTCCTCTTTAGAAATATCTACTACTTGTTACCAAAAGTCTAAGTGCCTGTTAAAACTTCCATTGCAATTTATAAACCAAGTTTCTAAGCAATGCAAGTCATTTTATATATTTATCTCTCTTTGGCAGTTCTAACAGCTGAAGACTTAGCATTAGCTATGAATTTCATTACTGTAATTTTACTCCCATTCCAAATCATTAATATTGAAGCTAAATAAGTGATAGTGTTAGCCAAACTCAATAATATTATTCTAAACTGCTTAGAAAAGGAAGTACACTCTCAGAATTTTTCTCATTGCCTTTGCAAATTGAGGATGAACTGAAATATGACAGCAGAGCTTTACCCAGAGGTTGTCATGTTGCCATTCTGGTTCCCCACATCTCTAATACATGTCACATTTATAAAAACTAGAAAACTATTGTCTTATCACTAAAGGCTCATTTTATTCAAAAATAGTTAAGCCAGAATAGCATTGATCTTTATGCTTTTCTGGCCACTTAAAGTAAATTTTATGTATTGGGAGAAATTTGATCTGATGATGCTATTAGACAATGTAGTATATACATTTGATTTTTAAAAATGTATCCATTATCAAACCAAAGACTCGAATTAAAACATCTTACCTGCATCTTTCCCTGACACCATTTACCCTACGTCATACATAATTTTTATCTATGTTCTAAACATTTTCTTAGATGTGTTTACTTTGAACCACAGGGAAAATAAATGAAAAGATTCAATTTGGTAGGCGAATGACTTACCATGAAGAGTAACGTTACGATTCTCTCTCTCTCTCTGTGTCTCTCTGTCTCTCTATATATATACATATACTGCTTCTTGGTTTTTTATGATGTACATATGTTTCTTCTTTGTTTCTTGGCCCTCAGAATCTTTACTGATTGACTTCTTGTTTTAACATTCTTATTAATTTCTTTTGAGCAAGGTAATTTAGAAGGAATTTGGACTTTGTGACTGTTATACTTACATTCTCATTCTAGTTCTGTGACATGCTAGGTAAGAGAGTTTGAACAATTTGAAGATTATTTGCTTTCTTTGGATTTTATTCATTTTATACAATAGAAAGAGATAATAATTATTATACTGTGGAGAATTTTTGGCAAATAATAGGTTTGCTACAATATTAGTTCATCACCTTTCATATTTTCTTTTTGCTGGAATGTGAGTCATTTGTCTTATTTATTTGTGTATATTTATGGCCTAGTCCAATATCTGAGACATTATTGCTGCCTACTAAATGTCTGTTAAATATAAATGGTACCCTACTCCACTTTGAGTCATTTTTATACCCCAAATTCCAAGAGTTTCCTCAGACAAGTTCCTATTAACTGCTGTTGGGTCACTGTTAAACAATCACAGGCCTATGCAGGCATCTTTCCTGGGAATGTTAGATATGACTCACACTTACTTCATTAGGCTTGCAGAGACAAATATTAAAGTGCTGAAGTTTCTAAGATAAAAAAATCTAGAATGAAATTATGGCAAATTATATATGTAGTTTTATAGGCAAAAAGAGAACATTTTACAATGAAAATAACAATTATTATAGTGTCTAAATGCAAAGGACTGAGAAAATATCATGAAGAAAAGACAGTGGTCAATAATATCCTATATTGGAAGGATGACATGTGAACTAAAATAATGCCGTTAAATTTATTAATTTGGAGTTGATTAATTATAATAAGGGAATACTAATTATCATACCCATAAAAATAATTATGGTATAAATAAAAACATACTGCTTTGTGTAGATAGTAAGAAATGTATAGAACATTTTAGGAAGTGATACAGAATATCAGTATGGATCTAAGTATTTAAAGTATTGCATGATATAGTCATACGGAATATTTTAACATGTGACCCTGCTGTGAAAACATTTTTTAAATAATTCAGTTTTTATAAATAAATTATTTTTTAATATTGAGAAAAGAAAACCCCTCTCAGCCTTCCTTAATGCCCAAAAGGAAAAGAAAAGGAAAATCCTCTTTAGAAAATTCTAATTTAAAATACAAATTATTTGGGCTGTCTGAATCTTCAAACTTTTTTTAATCTTCAGATTTTTAATTCTTTTTTGAAAATTAATCTTCCAATTTTTTATTAAAATCTTCAAATTTTTTATTAAAATTACTTTATTTTAAAGGACTATTTAAGAGTCAGACTATGTGTTTAAACTTTCCCACTAACAGATTTCTCTGTAACTAAGCATTATAGTTACATGATTTATTTCTTAATTAACTCATTTCTTTGTTTTTCCCAATTGAACTTTACACTCTATTTAAAGCAAATTTGTTTGAGGTTTCTTGACACATCATTTTTTTTCTGCCCCCACTGCCTTGCTGTATATTCTTTTCATTCTCTGAACATTAGTTTTGTTCTAGACTCATCTTCAAGATTCATTCTACAGTAATCCAGGATAATTAGGTTATATCTAACTCTGTCTACAAACTATGCAGACACAGAGATGCATGGGATAGAAACCCATGGTTGTCAATTATACTTTACATTTAAGTAGAGACAGATAGAATTTGCAATTTGTGACTCAAATCTGTAACTGCTCATCTTCATTCACATTATTGCAGTTGATAACTTTTCAGTCTTTCAAAAATATGGAACTCTTCTGTCATCCAGTTTCTGTTGAACCCATATGTTGTCAAAGAAAAAATGCACTAGACAGAATTAAACAGGCAGGAAAGAATTCATTCGAGACTGTTTTGATAGGGGAGATTCACCTCAACTCCAATGAAACAAAACATGGAAGAGTTTCCACTTGATGGGGTAGCTAGTGAAAAAGTGCTGGAGGAAGTTAGGCAATGTAATTAGGCCATCTGTATTTACTAATTGGTGCTTATAGAAGTTAGAAGTTAGGCTCCTACCCTCTCACGCAGCCTGAAAGATAGGACACTATCTCCTTAAATGATCACATTTCGAAGAGATGGCACCCAAGTCCTTGAGGAAGGGTTGTAAAACTAACTAGAGGCTTGGAGAAGATTTCTGTACATTTCAGAGGGGCAGAGAAAGAATTTGCAGTTACAGATTCTCTAAAGTAAATAAAATGGAAGTCAAGAGCTTATAGTTGGGAATAAGCCAGTCTAAAATTTAGTGAAACAGAAGGAAATATTAAGGTCATTAGGCTATCTTTGTTAAGGCCGTGACAGTCCTCCATTGTAAAACTCCTTTAGTATAGTGACAATAACATACTTCTGATAGTATGTTGCACTATATCTCACAAAAGGAGAGGAGGAGTAAATATTCATCAAGTACAATTGTTCATTATTTCTTTTTCTGTTGTATGCACAGATTGATTATAAGTAGCTCTTCCCCACCTCCCCAAAGAATCATAAATTCTGGGACAGGTTTTTGAAAGTTATTATTATGCATTATATAATATGATTTGGGATATTATTATTTTTCTGAAAGATTTAAAGCTGATAGGCATTAGGCTTATTTTCCCTTATGACCAGGCTGAAGCACAGTGTCTACAGGTCAAAGGTTTAGACTATACAGGACCCAGTGTTTAATTATGCTCTGCTCTTACCTCGGGTTTTTTTTGCTTTGGTTTACTCTCACCTGGTACAATCTGCTCAACTGCTTAGAATCTCACTTTTCATAGCTCTCGGCAGATTAACAGCTTCTTCTGTTTTCCTGAAAGTGGCATGTTGGGAATTAGTCATGGTTATAGAAAGCCTCAGGCTTTTAGGAGAAAGATGCCATATTAATGCTACATTACCAAAGGAAATCTATAGAAATCTTTGTTTTTAGGCTATATTGACCCATCTATATATAAATCATTTTTACACACTTCTGAAATTTAATATAATTTGTTACTACTACTTTTATATTTCTGCTTTTAATATTATTTGTAAAGGTTGACATTCCCATGACCCTGCTCAGGAATACTATTTGATATCCCCCCTGAATTATATGGAGTGTGGGAATGGAGGGATGAGAGAAAAACCAACAGAAAACAATTAAACTTTGTGTTATTGTTGCTGGATAAAATCTATGTATTTGAGAAAAATATATTTCAAAGCCTTTCATCTTTAAATGTTATTCAGTAGTTGAAGGCTAGCCATGAAACTCTACAATTTCAGTAGCAACTGAAAAATTCGTCTCAGACCTTTGCTTTTTTTTTCATGCAAAAAAGCAGCTGCAGGCACAAAAAGCAATCCCAAGGATGCAATTACACTCAATTGCTTTCTAATGTATTCTTCACTCTTTACAACTATTACATTTCCACAGTAATATATTACTTAAAGTAACAATTATCCTGTGATTTGGATTGTTTTACACAAAATTTTACGATGGCAAGAATACTATTTATATATAAACTATAAGATATGAGTGTTCAGTTGAAAAGTTTAGAAAAAAATAAATTTAAGTTTGGCTTTGCTTTAGCTACAATTTTAGAAGGTAAACTTAACTTTCAGTTTTTAGACTGGGAAAAATGTGCCAATTCTTTCCAAGGACATCGTATTAAGTGAAACAGAAAATACAGGAAAGCATTCTGCTACTAGGACAGGTTATGGACAGCTCTGTGTTGTGTGTGCTGGAGAATGTTCTGGAGCTTTTATCTTTACAGCTCTATAGCAAGTAACTGGAGACATTTTTCCTTGTTGATAAATGAGTGAAGGGCCAGGGGAAGGAAGTTAGAACAAAAATTACTCTTAGAATTCTTCTACTTTAAGAACAATAATACCTAACACGTAGGTCTTGCCATGTACTTGGTTTTACAAACATTTAATTCTCAGCACAACCTTGTTATTTAGGAATATCCATATCCTATTTACAGTTGTGGAAATCTAGGCTCTAAGAGGTGAGCATTCAGCCCAAGATCATGTAGTTGATAATTTATAGCTGGAAGTCAAATGCAGACCTTTATGTTTCCAAAAACCTATGTTCAAATTTGTTGGCCTCTACTCTGTTTAAAATCCAGAGTACTGTTTCATGTAGATGCGTTCTGTAAGATTTTTGTATGTGCCTGTTTTTGTTGCTATTGGTATCATAGGTCAGCAAGTTTTTGTTTGTTTAAAAATTCAGTCAATATAAAATTTAAAAATTACATATGAATGTAATTGTAATAGTATATGAATGTAATTGTAATAGTAACAAAATTAATATGGGGTACACCTCAATAGTACATATTTTGAAAAACATAGATCAAAAAATCCTATGGCTTTGAAGTTCCTGGATTGATTTTATAAGTTTAAAAAGAAAAACAATAAGAAAACTAACTACTAATAGATTTTTTTGGGTTTTCTGGGTTTTCACAGTGAAAACCCAGAAAACTCTTCTAGTGCCATACTTTACTCAAAGACAGTTTTGTTCAAATGAAACCTTACCTGCAGTAGGGTTTGTTTACAGGTGGCAAATTTAACTTCTAGTGAGAATTATCTTGAGGAGGTGAATCTCATCAGTGGAATCTTGCCATTTGTGATGCAAAGAAAAACATTAAAATCAAGGGAGCTCAGAAGGGTTGAGTCCAGCTCCAGAAATACAGCATCTCCGGTCCCATTTCAAACCTGCTGAAATATAATCCATATTTTAGGAAGATCTCAGCCATTCTTATTCATATTAAAAGTTGAGAACCACTGTCGTAAAACAAGAGGTGCAGGGGAACTTTTAATTTATTCTTATAGAATGACGTTTTGGTCCTCAATATATGTTATTAAAATCAACTATGGGACCAGATATATTAATCATGTTCATACTTAGATTGAAGTTAAAAATAGCTTTCTCATAGGAGAAAAAATTGAATCTCTGTGTAATATCACTAAACAAAGCATCCTTTCCATGCCAGCTGTGGGAGGTGTTACTTTTTACTTCTTTTTGGAGCCAGTATATGTAGTCTGCACAAAGGCCTATCACCTAGAGGAAAAATGTTTTTTTTCTCAATAAGCTACCAATTTTCTTGCTAATGCTTATTATTTTTACTTTTTTGTCAGAGTTATTGATAACTACATTTTGCTGGTAATAAGTTAATGGTCTAAATAACTATGCTAACTACAATTATATTTGAGGTGATTATATTAACTATTATTTCTTATTTTTTTACGTTATGACCCAATTGGTGATACTATAAAACTGGAAGATACTCAAGAAATTTTAAGTGCAATTACTATATCCTATAAGTGGAGAAACTTTCTATTCAGAAATGTATAAAAAAAGTCAAGTTATCAGGCAAAATAGCATCAGAATTGAGAGAGATATGATGAATTATGAATTATTGTTTGATTTTTTTTCATTGCACTCTAACATCATTTTTCTTTGACTTGTAGTGGAACAAGGTAATTTTTTTCTAATCCTTTGGTTTAGCTGTTGAGAAAATTAAACTACATTTTTATTTATTTATTTATTTTTTGGTGACAGGGGTCTTGCTCTGTCGCACAGGCTGGAGTGCAGTGGAGTGATTAGATTTCACTGCATCCTCCACCTCTTTGGCCAAGGGATCATCCTGTCTCAACCTCCAGAGGAGCTGGGACTAGAGGTGCATGCATTCATGCAAGGCTAATTTTTAAAAATTTTGGGGGAGAGAGAGAGTCTCACTATGTTGCCCAGGTCGGTCTTGAACTCCTGGGCTCAAGTCATACTCCCACCTCAGTCTCCCAAGGTGCTGGGATTATACCGAGAGTCACTGCACCAGCTAAAGTACAGTTTGAATCAACTTTGTAATGATATAAAACTGTAGAATCTGTGCATCTGCATTTGAACTTTCTTTTTTATTTATTCCAAGTCTACCTATATTTACATTTGAAATGATCTTATATTTATTTTTTATGTTTCTGTACTACCTTATTTAAAATTCTTGGGACCAGATGAGTTTCAGAATTTAAATTACTTTTATGTTTATTTTAGGAAGGACTTTGGAACATATTTTAAATATTCACAACAACTCATAGTCAACTACATTCATATTTCTGCTGCAAAATGTATAAATACTCTAAGTGGAATAAATAAATACCAACATTAAATTTACATGCGTTCTAGTCAGGTTTTGTAGTCAGATCAATGACAGACTGTTTATCTTCAGAAATTTTTGATTTTAAAATTCTTATAGGGATTGTGTAGATGTGGTTGTTTTCTGAAAAGTTTATATTTAAAGTGAGTAACTAATTTAAAAAAAGGAGAAGTAAATGTTCTAGAAGATCAGAATTTTCAAAATAATATAATGGCCAATCCTTGTGCTAAAAAAATTGCCAGGGTAAAGCAAATATTTCTTTTTAATTTCCCTTTCCTAATAGACCATTATTACTTCCAAGTAGTTAGAAGAAAAGGCTTCAAATTCAAATGCTTGCTTTCTGGGGTAAGTCAGGTAACATAAAGATGTGAAGTGGTCAGATGATTTGTTGAATTAGAGAATGGTAGAGAATTGAAACTGAAAAGAGGATGCTTGTCTAAAGACATTCAGTCTCTCCCTCTCTTTCCTCTCTTCCTTCTCTCCGTCTCTATCTCATAGTACACACACACACACACACACACACACACACACACACACACACACACACACACACACACACAGACACAGAGTGAGGAGAGAGTGCCAGATGTGATGTCTAAGTCAGAAATACATATACATTGTAAGGAAAGATGGAACAGAATTTATTATGAAAAGCTTTATTTCACCTTAAGTGATTTTTCACGTTTAGCTTCTTTGTTGTTGTCATTTACTTTTACTTCCCTAAACAATTTACCTAACCTATCACTGAATTATTCATTTTCTTAGTCAGTCTTTCAACAAATAGTATTATATTTCCACTCTATTGAAAAAATGTAAAACTCTGGAAAAATACAAATGAATGAGGCAGCTCATACCTTAAAGATGAGCTAGCCAAGATACAATTAATAATCAGAGGTGAGAGCAAGGTGCTGCAGGAATGCAAAAGATGTGTACTCAACTTAGTCTAAGGATGTCAGAGAAGCACTTGCAGAAGTGATGAAACTATGGTTGGAAGGAGAAAAAAAGTTAATCAAGCAATGAATAGGGTGAGTGTTTTCCAAGCAGAGAGAACACGAGGAAAAAATGCACTGAGTATGAAGGAAGAGGTGTATTTGAGTAACTGAGGGGAATTCCTTATAAAAACAGCCTGAGGGTAAAAAAAATTATCTCTAGCTTCAAACAGTCAGGGCAAAATACAGCTACCTCAGTTGTTTAGAATGTTTGAATCTTTGTCACTTCCACATTTTATCCGTCCCCCAGCAGTGACAAAATTCAATACAATTCGAATGTAAATGATACTATTTATGTGTCTGCTCTAGTTATTTTCATTTGTTAAAACATTCTTTGAAATCCCTACACTCTGAGACCACAAACAAACAAACAAAACCTCCTCTGATTATATTTGATAAATGCATGCCAAGGAGAAACAAAAGAAATGCAATAATATATAAAAAGGGAAAACTATAGCAAGAAAAAAAGTGGCTAGTTCTTTCTTAACATAATTTCAGAGTAACTTTACTTCATATTTAAAAGAGAAAATGCAATTTTTATTACAATTGGGATCCAGTGTTATTTTATCATATCAGTGTTTTAATTTTAATATAAACCTCATTGCGCTTTAAAACACCAAAATAAAAGTCTAAGATATGCTTTAAAATGTTCATTTTATTGCTATTTTAAGCTGCTGCACAGTAGCAAAATGAAAGAAATTGAATTAAACGAAATTATATATTGCCCTCATTTATTAAAAAATCCCTACAAATGGGGGAAAAATATCTGTTACAATTGCACCCAAAGTTATGATACGAAAACTATAACAGAGCAACAATATCTTGGAAAATTCATCAGGAGAAACTTCACACTGACCTGGGTAAGACTGCTAATTTAATTTTATCGTTTCAAGTGAAAGTGACTTGAAACCAAGGGAGACTAATTTGAACAGTAAGCTTGATAGCAAATGCCTCAGTACATTATGCAGATGATAACAGCTCCCATGTGGATAATAGAAGTTAGCAACAGTACTGAAAATTACACTTTTTTTCTTGCCATAGTGAAAATGAACAGATATTGAATCTTATCTCCTTATCCACATACTAAAATAGAAATTGCTTTCCAGGTTTTACTAATTTTACTGACAGGATATTATGTGAAGGATTTTTTCTCTTATGCATTTATTTTGATTTAATTTAAAAGTACACCCAGAAGCAATATTTGAAAGTTATAAAAAATCAGAAAAGGAAAATTCTAGTCATGTACACATCTATGATTTCATATGGCTTTATCAGCAGCATTCATTATGATATCCAAAAATAAAATCTGAAGATTTCTCTTCCAAATGAGTCTATATTAAGCAAAAGATATTCTGCTGCCTCTTTGAGAAACCGGATGTATCTGAAACTAATGTGAACGGCTAAACCACACACACAAACCTTACACTGTCAAATACCGTAAATGCCATTATGAATAAGTTTGAGATGTTTAATATTTGCATATGAGTTTAAATTAGTGGAGTAAATTATACTTCAAATAAAAGTAAGACTTTCATGTCTCCAATATAGAGTTTTAAAAGAAATCAGCCACTGGGAGAGATTATATAGCTACACACTGTGGGAGCCTGAAAGACAGTTCGGTAGCACAGACCTTCTAAGAGCACTTCAGTAAAATGAACACGAGACTCACTCAAGTCTTCTGACTCTGAGTCAGTTTGTTCAAATCAGTCTCTTAATGATGTCTGATGTACTCTTGGGAGAGTTATCATTATGTTTATTTTTTATATCTCTAAATTTATAAGATTTTGTGCTCTTTTTCTCCTTTTAGTGAATATTTAGTGAATATACTTACTATGGCATAATAGTCAACTGAACCCTTCCCACTGAATGTGATGATAAAGTCTAAAGCTTTTTGAAAGGAGAGAGGGTGATACACATTAGTTCTTTTAATATAAATGTTAAAACTGAAAATTTGTGCTCATTCTCAAGTTGGAACAAGACACTTTTTTTTTTTTGAGACAAAGTCTTGCCTCTGTCACTCAGGCTGGAGTGCAGTGGTGCCATCCCGGCTCACTGCAGCCTCCACCTCCCAGGGGTAAGTGATTCTCCTGCCTCAGCGTCCCGAGTAGCTGGGATTACTGGCACTCGCCACAACACCGGGTAATTTTTGTATTTTTAGTAGAGATGGGGTTTTGCCTTGTTGGCCAGGCTGGTCTTGAACTCCTGACCTCAGGTGATCCGCCTACCTCAGCCTCCCAAAGTGTTGGGATTATAGGCGTGAGCCACTGCGCCCAGCCTCTGAGCTCTGTTTTCTATCTTTCTAATTACCTCCTTCATATCCTTTTGGTAAATGACGAATCATATATACAGTCAGCAGCAGAGATCCTGATACTTCAGTGAATGGTAGCATTGAAAGCCTCATTTTGTAATTTTGCTTTTTAATTTGTCATCTTTCTTCTTAGTTAGGAGAACAGTCAAGTTTGCAATTTATTCTGTTCTTCCTTGATAGAAAGAAATTTATCTCATATTTGTCAGACTGCATGTTTGTTTTACATAAGATTTTACAATTTTTAGTTCTCCTTTCTTTTAAACACATATTTAGTAGAGTTTGTATTTTGTGCCAGGTTCAGTGCTGGGCACAGACAAGGTCTCTGTCCATATGGTGCTAATACTCTTGAGGGAAGGATAGGTACAGAATAGAGGAACCACAGATGAAGGTGTAATTTTATATTGTGTTGTAGTGAGATGAACACTGGTGGGGTTAGCCTTATTAGGAGGAGAAATAACTTTTAAATTGTAACAGGAGGGAAGAAAGATAGCATAATGAATGTAGAGGCAAGTGAGTTTGTAGGTGGTGGTAGCAGAAGCCACTTCTAGATTTTTAAAACTACTGTTCATTTATTTTTGTTTTTGATTGTTTTTTAAGACATTATTGTTCGGGCATAAAAAGTGACTTTGTTTTCACTTGTATATTTTCCTTGACATCTTTAGAGTTCATGTCTAATTTTAACATAAGTATTATTATTTATGTATGATTCCCTTATATTATGAAATTGGTATTTGCAAGTGCTAATTGAAATGAATATGTTATTTTGTCAGTATCTGACTTATTTAATTATATTAATTACATTTCAAGTCTATTTATTAGGAGAACTGATTTATAGAAACTTCCTTTATGTAAAACGTTGACTCTGGCCAGGCGCCGTGGCTCACACTTCTAATCCCAGCTTTGCGAGTCTGAGGCAGGCAAATCACCCGAGATCAGGAGTTTGAGACCAGCCTGGTCAACAAGTGAAACCCCTTCTCTACTAAAAAATACAAAAATTAGCTGGGCGTGGTGCTACGTGCCTGTCATCCCAGCTACTTAGGAGGTTGAGGCAGGAGAATCGCTTGATCCCAGCAGGGAGAAGTTGCAGTGAGCCGAGATTGCACCACTGCACTCCAGCCTGGATGACAGAGTGAGACTCTGTCTCAAAAAAAAACAAAACCAAAAAAAAACCTTTGATTCTTTTACTGTGTCCAATGTATGGTAATCGCATTAAATATTCCTAATGCAGTTCTTTTCTTCTTAGAGGGCAGTAGATCTAGGCACTTTCTGCTTTGAGAGAAAGCTACATATATCTTAGGAACAGGGAGTTACACATTGGATATTGACATGTGAATTGGACCTAGGAAAGTTCACAGGGAAAGCAATTGTTTTTTTTTTTTTTTTTTTTGAGACAGGGTTTCGCCTTGTTGCCCAGTTGGAGTGCAGAGCCACCATCTCAGCTCATTGCAACCTCTGCCTCTTGAGTTCAAGCAATTCTCCTGCCTCAGCCTCTCAAATAGCTGGGATTACAGGCATGCGCCACCATGCCTGGCTAATTTTGTATTTTTAGTAGAGATGGGGTTTCTCCATGTTGGTCAGGCTGATCTCGAACTCCCAACCTCAGGTGATCTGCCCGCCTTAGCCTCCCAAAGCGCTGAGATTACAGGCATGAGCTACGGTGCCTGGCCTGCAAATTTTTTTTTTTTTTAAGACAGAGTCTCGCTCTGTCACCCAGGGTGGAATGCAGTGGCACGATCTTGGCTCACTGCAACCTCCGCCTCCCAAGTTCAAGCGATTTTTGTGCCTCAGCACTACAGGTGCATGCCTACACGCCCAGTTAATTTTTGTAAAGATGGGGTTTCTCCATGTTGGCCGGGCTGGTCTCAAACTCCTGACCTCAAGTGATCTCCCTGCCTTGGCCTCCCAAAGTGCTGGGATTACAGGCATGAGCCACTGTGCCCGGCCGAAAGCAAATATTTTATGGAACCAATATAAGTACTATTATTATGTGATTAGTCACTTAAAAATTCAGCTTTAAAAATAATTGTTTAAGGTGAATATACCGAGCCATTTGACCATAAGGGACAGATAATTCTGCTTTGTTCTACTTTGTTAAATAGATTTCTTAAAGCTCCCTTGGTGTTACTCATTTTGGTAATTTCAGATTCATATGGTTTTCATTCAGTTATGATTAAACTATCTTAAAAGTTTTCCTTAGATTGTATATTGAAAATGCTGAATTATTGTAATTATTTGTAAGATTTTTACTTGTACACTAAAGCAACTTAGTTTATGTTACGGAATTGCAGTGATAGCTATTCTGAGTACATGGTTGATGATTTGGGACAAAATTGTCAAATAGATTTAAAGTATTTTTCTTTATTGCAAAAGAATTAATATAGTGACAAAGTCTAATAATATAGAATGCACCATCCATTCCCGCTTTTCAGAAGTAACAATGGTTGGTGATTTGTGCTTCCAAGGCCTATAACATAGGGGGTGGGGTTAAAGAACAGAAATGGGGGTTATAATTGACCATATGTCATTTTGCTCCAGTCATTTTGTTTTATTTTTTTAAAACCAGGTGTCTGCTTTGGGTCTGGATCCCTCAGGTGCCCGTTTGGTGACAGGAGGATATGACTCTGATGTTAGGTTTTGGGATTTTGCTGGAATGGATGTTTCTTTTAAGGCATTTCGATCCCTTCAGCCCTGTGAGTGGTATGTATTCACTTACTTAATATCTTCATATTTGACTTAATATCTTCACATTGGAAGACAGTGCTGTTGGCTTTGGAATCCCATCTACAATGATTTGTATCAAAATACATCATGTTTATATGACTGTATACTGCCTTCATAATTTAAATGAAGTAAAATGAGCCTTACATTTCTTTTGTTTCATAAACTTATATTTTAGGCTGGGCGCGGTGGCTCACACTTGTAATTCCAGAATTTTAGAAAGCCAAGGCAGGCAGATCACCTGAGGCCTGGAGTTTGAGACCAGAATGGACAACATGGCAAAAGCCCGTCTCTACTAAAATTACAAAAATTAGCTGGGCGTAGTGGCGCATGCCTGTAATCCAGCTACTCGGGAGGCTGAGGCAGAATTGCTTTAGCCTGAGAAGTGGAGGTTGCAGTGAGCTGAGATTGTGCCACTGCACTCCAGCCCAGCAACAGAGAGAGACTCCGTCTCAAAAAAAATTGCAAAAGGCTGGGCACAGTGGATCATGCCTGTAATCCTAGCACTTTGGGAGGCCAAGGTGGGCGGATCACCTGAGGTCGGGAGTTCAAGACCAGCCTGTCTAACATGGTGAAACTCCATCTCTACTAAAAATATAAAAACAAGACAGGCATGGTGGCTGATGCCTGTAAGCCCAGCTACTTCGGAGGCTGAGGCAGGAGAATCGCTTGAACCCGGGAGGTGGAGGCTGCAGTGAGCCAAGATTGCACCACTGCACTCCATCCTGGGCGACAGAGCAAGACTCCATCTCAAAACAAAAAAATTTAAAAAACAAAAAAAATGGTTTGTTTTAAAACATTCCAATTAATCCTGAGAAATGAGAAATTAACATATGGTAAGCCATTAACCAGGTACCAGTCCATTTTGTACTGTTTAGGTATGGTCGGCTAGCATTATGTTAGAAAGGGCCTTCCATGTTGCTACAATGAGCCAGCCTTTCTCTTTTTTTTTTTTTTTTTTTTTTTTTGAGACAGGCTCTGGCTGTGTTGCCCAGGCTGGAGTGCAGTGGTGAGATCTTGGCTCACTGCAACCTCTGCTTCCTGGGCTCAAGACATCCTCCCACCTCAGCCTCTCAAATAGCTGGGACTATATGGGTGTGCACCACCATGCCTGGATAATTTTTGTATTTTTTTGGTAGAGATGGGGTTTCACCATGTAGTCCAGGGTGGTCTCAAACTCCTGATCTCAAGTAATCCACCTGCCTCATCTTCCCAAAGTGCTGGGATTACAGGCATGAGCCACCACACCTGGCCCAAAAGCCACTCTCTTTTCTGTTTTTGACCATATCTGATCTTTTGGCATATTGCTTTCTTATGGTGTCATTTAACTCAGCGGTCCCCAATCTTTTTTGCACCAGTGCCTGGTTTTGTGGAAGACAATTTTTCCATGGACTAGGGGTAGCGTGGAGGTCGGGGTGGTGGGATGGTTTCCGGATGAAACTGTTCTATCTCAGATCATCAGGCATTAGATTCTAATATGGATTGTGCAACCTAGAGGTCCCTCGCATGTGCATTTCACAATAGGGTTCGTACTTCTATGAGAATTGAATGCCATTGTTGATCTGACAGGAGCTGGAGCTCAGGTGATAATGCTTGCTCACCCTCCCAACACCTGCTGTGCACCTGGTTCCTAACAGGCCATAGACTGATACCAGTCCATGGCCTGGGCTTTGGGGACTCCTGACTTAACTTGTTTCTTTATCTCCTCTCCAATATTTCCTGTGGAATATCAAAGGCTTTCTCAGAATTATATTGTATCACTTCAGATAGCATGTATTGTCTAGTTGTTTCACTGTTAGTGACTAGAAATTAAGGTAAATCCCTGGATTAAGGTAGTGACGTCTGATTCCTTCATTGTAAAGTTAATATTTTATACTTGAGATAGGCAAGAACTTCGTAGAGAGATAGTTTGGTACTATGTAACTATCCAGATACTCATCATTCTTTCACTTAGTGAGCTTAGTGTCCATTGATGATTTCTTCCTGAATCGGTTATGTCACCGAGGGCTACAAATTGGTGATTTTCCTATTCTGTTATTTCATCTGCCTTTATTTCCTGGCATCTTCTTAAAGAAAAACTTTTCCATCGATGTTCATTAGGGATATTGGTCTAAAATTCTCTTTTTTTGTTGTGTCTCTGCCAAAATCCTCAATAAAATACTGGCAAACCGAATGCAGCAGCACATCAAAAAGTTTATCCACCATGATCAAGTGGGGTTCATCCCTGGGATGCAAGGCTGGCTCAACATACGCAAATCAATAAATGTAATCCAGCGTATAAACAGAACCAAAGACAAAAACCACTTGATTATCTCAGTAGATGCAGAAAAGGCCTTTGACAAAATTCAACAGCCCTTCATGCTAAAAACTCTCAATAAATTAGGTATTGATGGGACATATCTCAAAATAATAAGAGCTATTTATGAGAAACCCACAGCCAATATCATACTGAATGGGCAATAACTGGAAGCATTCCCTTTGAAAACTGGCACAAGACAGGGATGCCCTCTCTCACCACTCCTATTCAGCATAGTGTTGGAAGTTCTGGCCAGGCAATCAGGCAGGAGAAAGAAATAGAGGATATTCAATTAGAAAAAGAGGAATTCAAATTGTCCCTGTTTGCAGATGACATGATTGTATATTTAGAAAACCCCATTGTCTCAGCCCCAAAACTCTTTAAGCTGATAAGCAACTTCAGCAAAGTCTCAGGATACAAAATCACTGTGCAAAAATCACAAGCATTCTTGTACACCAATAACAGACAAACAGAGAGCCAAATCATGAGTGAACTCCCCTTCACAGTTGCTACAAAGAGAATAAAATGCCTAGGAATGCAACTTACAAGGTATGTGAAGGACCTCTTCAAGGAGAACTACAAACCACTGCTCAATGAAATGAAAAAGGACACAAAGAAATGGAAGAACATTCCATGCTCATGGATAGGAAGAATGAATATCATGAAAATGGCCATACTGCCCAAGGCAATTTATAGATTCAATGCCATCCCCATCAAGCTACCAATGACTTTCTTCACAGAATTGGAAAAAACTACTTTAAAGTTCATATGGAACCAAAAAAGAGCCCACATCACCAAGACGATCCTAAGCCAAAAGAACAAAGCTGGAGGCATCACGCTACCTGAGTTCAAACTATACTACAAGGCTACAGTAACCAAAACAGCATGGTACTGGTACCAAAACAGAGATATAGACCAATGGAACAGAACAGAGGCCTCAGAAATAATACCACACATCTACAACCATCTGATCTTTGACAAACCTGACAAAAACAAGAAATGGGAAAGGATTCCCTATATAATAAATGGTGCTGGGAAAACTGGCTAGCCATATGTGGAAAGCTGAAACTGGATCCTTTTCTTATACCTTATACAAAAATTAATTCAAGAAGGATCAAAGATTTAAATGTTAGACCTAAAACCATAAAAACCCTAGAAGAAAACCTAAGCAATACCATTCAGGACATAGGCACGGGCGAGGACTTCATGTGTAAAACACCAAAAGCAATGGCAACAAAAGCCAAAATTGACAAATGGAATCTAATTAAACTAAAGAGCTTCTGCACAGCAAAAGAAACTATCATCAGAGTGAACAGGCAACCTACAGAATGGGAGGAAATTTTTGCAACCTACCCATCTGACAAAGGGCTAATATCCAAAACCTACAAAGAACTCAAACAAATTTACAAGAAAAAAAACCCCATCAAAAAGTGGGTGAAGGATATGAACAGACGCTTCTCAAAAGAAGACATTTGTGCAGCCAACAGACACATGAAAAAATGCTCATCATCACTGGCCATCAGAGAAATGCAAATCAAAACCACAATGAGATACCATCTCACACCAGTTAGAATAGTGATCATTAAAAAGTCAGGAAACAACAAGTGCTGGAGAGGATGTGGAGAAATAGGAACACTTTTACACTGTCGGTGGGACTGTAAACTAGTTCAACCATTGTGGAAGTCAGTGTGGCGATTCCTCAAGGATCTAGAACTAGAAATACCATTTGACCCAGCCATCCCATTACTGGTTATATACCCAAAGGATTATAAATCATGCTGCTATAAAGACACATGCACATGTATGTTTATTGTGGCACTATCTGCAATAGCAAAGACTTGAAACCAACCCAAATGTCCATCAATGATAGACTGGATTAAGAAAATGTGGCACATTTACACCATGGAATACTATGCAGCCATAAAAAATGATGAGTTCATGTCATTTGTAGGGACATGGTTGAAGCTGAAAACCATCATTCTCAGCAAACTATCGCAACGACAGAAAACCAAACACCGCATGTTCTCACTCATAGGTGGGAGTTGAACAATGAGAACACGTGGTCACAGGAAGGGGAACATGACACACCGGGGCCTGTCGTGGGATGCGGGGAGGAGGGAGGGTTAGCATTAGGAGATATACCTAATGTAAATGACGAGTTAATGGGTGCAGCACACCAACATGGCACAGGTATACATATGTAACTAACTTGCACGTTGTGCACATGTACCCTAGAACTTAAAGTATAATTAAAAAGAAAAAAAGAAAAACTTTTCCTCATTTACTGATGTTATTTGGTTACCCTGAAATATAGTTACTACTGGAGAGGCAGGATAAAAGCTTAGTTATCTTTCTTTAATTGCCCATTTGTAGCTTAAGGGCTGGTGGTGATAAATGAGTTGTTTCTGTTATTGGTGATGATTTCTTTTTCTTTTTTGAGTATCAGTCTTTACGATTTTTAAATTTTCATGTTTCAGTCAATTGCAGTCATTATTCTTTTTGATGTTTAAATTGTCCTAGATTTGTCTAGTAGGAGTCCTTGATTGCTATATAATTTTGACATGACCTTATTAGTCTTTAAAACTTTCTTGGTTTCTGGCACAACATGATGTAGGCTTCCTGTTACATTCCTTTCCAAGTCCTGGAATCAGTACTTCGCCGAGTAGCCCGTCTTTCTCTTTGTGGGAATGGTATTTAGAGACCAAATCTGGTTGCTAGGCATGCTCATTGATATTGGGATGTCATTGCTTTTGGCCTTTTGATGGAAAGAAGTAGAAAATATAGATGCATATGTATTCATGCATATATGTGTCTATGTTTAAATTACAAGGTCACTTTGATATTTCTATTTCAATTTCAAAATATTTAGTAAACTTTTAAATTTCAGAATATTTTTAAATTTATAGATAAGCTACAAAGATAATACAGAGTATATGCATACACTTCACCCAGTTTTTCTTATGATTAACATCTTATGGTCCATTTGTCACAATTAAGAAACTAACATTAGTTAGTTACTATTAATTAATCTCCAAACTTTATTTGGATTTCACTGTTTTTTTTTCACTAATGATTCCTCCAAGATACCACATTACCTTTGGTCCTTGTATTTGTTCAGTCCCTGACAGTTTCTCAGTCTTTCATTGTTTTTCATGGCCATGACAGTTTTGAGGGGTATTGGTCAGGTATTTTGTAGAATGTCTCTCAATTTGCTTTTGTCTGATGCTTTTCTCATGGTTAGATTGAGATTATGAGTCCTTGGGAAGAATATCACAGAGGTGAAGTGGCTTTCTTATTACATCATATCAGGGGTACTTCTGTCATGTTTTTTTAGATTCTTCATGGTAAAGTTACTTTTTCCTTTCCTTTCCATATGCCATTCTGTGGCTGCAAGCCACTGAGTACTGCTGAAACTAGAGGCGGTGGAAAAATTCGGCTCCACTTCCTGGAGTGAGTGGTATTTAAAGAAACTTTTTGGTTTTCTTGTGTATTTATTTTGTTGCTCAGCTTGTTTCAACTGTGGTGATTGGGAGCTCTTTTAGTTTGGTCTGTTGTCCCTTTGACATGCCTCCTTTCTTTCGTTTTTGGAAATACTTCCTTAATTTTTGATACTACAAGATGCTCCAGGCCAGGCGCAGTGGCTGACGCCTGTAATCCCAGCACTTTGGGAGGCCAAGGCGGGCAGATCACCTGAGGTCAGGAGTTCAACACCAGCCTGGCCAACATGGTGACACCCCGTCTGTACTAAAAATACAAAAATTAGCCGGGCATGTTGGTGGGTGCCTGTAATCCTGGTTACTTCAGAGGCTGAGGCAAGAGAATCGCTTGAACCCGGAAGGTGGAGGTTGCGGTGAGCTGAGATCGCGCCATTGCACTCCAGCCTGGGCAACGAGTGAAATTCTGTCTCAAAAATAAATAAATAAACAAATAAATAAAATCAAATGCTCCAGGCTGTAGATGCTTGTATTTTCCCTGCCCCAGTTCTAGAATCAGTTCTTTTCCCAGGAAAAGTATATTAGCAAATAAGATCTAGGTTCTTTATTATTATTATTTTTACTATAGTTTTAAGTTCTGGGATACACGTGCAGAATGTGCAGGTTTGTTACATTGGTTTACACGTGCCATGGTGGTTTGCTGTACCCATTAACGCATCATCTACATAGCTATTTCTCCTAATGCTGTCCCTCCCATAGCCCCCCACCCCTGACAGGCCCTGGTGTGTGATATTCCCCTCCTTGTGTCCATGTGTTCTCATTGTTCAACTCCCACTTATGAGTGAGAACATGTGGTGTTTGGTTTTCTGTTCTTGTGTTAGTTTGCTGAGAATGATGGTTTCCAGCTTCATCCATGTCCCTGCAAAGGATATGAACTCATCCTTTTTTATGGATGCATAGTATTCCATGGTTTATATGTGCCACATTGTCTTTATCCAGTCTATCATTGATGGGCATTTGGGTTGGTTCCAAGTCTTTGCTATTGTAAACAGTGCTGCAGTAAACATATGTGTGCATGTGTCTTTATAGTAGAATGATTTATAATCCTTTCGGTATCTACCCAGTAATGGGATTGCTGGGTCGAATGGTATTTCTGGCTCTAGAAGATCTAGGTTCTTAATATGCTCATTGCTCCTGGGATGTCACTGCTCTTAGGCTGACTCAGCTGACAAAGCTAGGAAATACATGCATATATATTATACTAACCTACGTATATAGTATATATTATTTTGTTATTTCTCTACATCCACGTTAACCTGAACACCAGTTCATACTGATGTTCTAATTCTAATCCAGTACTATGTTGATTTATTCTAACCTTCCTGCTTTTCCGTATCATCACTTTCCAATGGTGAGAAACCTAGCTTCCACTATCCATTTACTTACTTATTCAGCCTCAGTAGACATGTAAAACAATTTAAGAATTGTTCATTGTACCTGTGTTCCAATTTAAATTTAGCATTACAGAATTTTTCTTAATGTCTTTTAATTTGATATTCAAATTAAAAGATAAAAGTCATTTATAAGAAAACACTTATTGGTCAAGGGGTTGGCAAAGTTTTTTTATAAAGGGCCAGGTAGCATTTTAGGCTTTACAGGTCACAAATGGTCTTTGTTAAATTTATCTGTATGTGTATATATTTATGTGTGTGTGTGTGTGTCTGTGTCTATGTGTGTGTTTGTGTGAGTGTATACATTTTCTTTTTCTTTTTGTTTTTTTTTTTTGAGATGGAGTTTTGCTCTTGTTGCCCAGGCTGGAGTGCAATGGCACGATCTCGGCGCTCGGCAACCTCTACCTCCTTGGTTGAAGCGATTCTCCTGCCTCAGCCTCCTGAGTAGCTGGGATTACAGGCATGTGCCACCACGCCTGGCTAATTTTGTATTTTTAATAGAGTCAGGGTTTCTCCATGTTGGTCAGGCTGGTCTCGAACTCCCCATCTCAGGTGATCTGCCCGTCTTGGCCTCCCAAAGTACTGAGATTACAGATGTGAGCCATTGCCCCTGGCCTACTTTTTTCAAGAAAAGACAGTAAAATCTGACTTGATGCCTTTGATCTTTGGTTAAGAAAGAAAATAAAATCGTTTTCTAGCTGTACTTTCTGTTTGATTGAGTATTCCAAGGGTCATCACCTGATGATTCCAGTAGTTTAAGAGTGCTGTCCAATATAACTTTCAGTGGTAGTGGAGATACTATATATCTGTATCATCCAGTATGGTAGTCACTCATCACATGGGGTTACTGAATACTTGAAATGTGTTTAGTAATTCTAAGGAACTGACATTTCTTAAAATCGAATTTTAATTAAAATGTAAATAACTACACGTGGCTAGGTAGCTGCTGTATTGGATAGTGCATATCTTGAGCCTCCCTTTAAGTGGCCAAATCCAGTACACACAGACTACCACGGTAGATAACAAGGTACCTCTAGACATAAAAATATGTGACTTAAGTTCAAAAACAGGAATGCTACCACCAAAAACTCACTAAAGTTTAATGCAGATTTTTAAATGAAGAAAAAGTGAGGCCGGGTGTGGTGGCTCACGGCTGTAATCCCCACACTTTGGGAGGCCGAGGCAGGTGGATCACGAGGTGAAGAGATTAAGACCATTCTGGCCAACATGGTGAAACCCCATCTCTACTAAAAATACAGTAATTAGCTGGGTGTGGTGACACCTGCCTGTTGTCCCAGCTACTAGGGAGGATGAGGCAGGAGAATCGCTTGAACCTGCAAGGCAGAGGTTGCAGTGAGCTCAGATGGTGCCACTGCACTCCAGCCTGGCAACAGAGTGAGACTCCGTCTCAACAACAACAACAACAACAACAACAACAACAACAAAAAGACAAAAGAAAAAAAGTGAAACATATGTATTTTTATATTTATTTTCCTCTTCAATTTCATTCTCTTAATTTTGTTGGATCATTGTTCTAGTTTCTGATTGTAACACCCAATGTGTATGTTAATGATCGCTGCTTGTGTTTTGCCAATTGCAAATTTGGTGAATGTACAGTAAATTCTCATTCAGCTGATACCTGTGGAATATGGGAGGGTCAAACTCTCATATGCCATTAGAAGCCTTTCTTTATTTTGACACTGATTTTTTTTTTTTTTTTTTTTTTTGAGATGGAGTCTGTCTCACTCATGTTGCCCAGGCTGGAGTACAATGGCATGATTTCGGCTCACTGCAACCTCCACCTTCCGGGTTCAAGTGATTCTCCTGTCTCAGCCTCCTGAGGAACTGGGATTACAGGTGCATGCCACCATGCCCGGCTAATTTTTGTATTTTTAGTATAGACGTGGTTTCACCATGTTGGCCAGGCTGGTCTTGAACTCTTGACCTCAGGTGATCTGCCTGCCTTGGCCTCCCAAAGTGCTGGGATTACAGGCGTGAGCCACCATGCCCCCGCCCGACATTGGTCTGTTAACCTTTTAAATTACGTTTTTCACCCAAGTGAGAATCCACACATGCCTATAACTGAGCCAAATTTCCCCACATCTTTTTGTCACTGATCTGTATTATTCCTATATTATCCACAAAGATAACTTGAGGGAGTTTGTTGACTGTCTTGAAGATATGGAAACATAGTATGATGTTTTCAAACCGTCTCCTCACCTGGAATAGCAAACATCAGAATTTGTCTGAGATCCAACAGGCAGCATCATGGTGAGTAAGTGGATATCAAAGAGGCAGTCACACTCAAAGAACGCCCCCATAGCTATTCAGGAAGGGAGATAGAAGTCCAAGTCTAGGAGTGAAGCTGAGGTAAATAAAGTATTCTGGATTTTGGGCATCTCTGACGAATTTCCCCAGAAGAGCTCTTTGGTGCTGTAGTATTCTTAGCTTGTTTCTCACTCACCTAGCACACTTTAAAAAGACTGACGTTAGGTGTTTTTTTCTTGGTCTACCAGTATAAAAATTGAATTTTAGAAAAAGCTTTTCTTTTGTTGTTAAGCACAGTTTATTATTTGATATACATTATTTACCTGAATATATTTTTCCTTCTTGCCGAGACCAGCTCTGTCAGGGAGACCCTAACCCAGTGGCGCTAGAGGAATTAAAGATGCACACACAGAAATATAGAGGTATGAAGTGGGAAATCAGGGGTCTCACAGCCTTCAGAGCTGAGAGCCCCGAACAGAGATTTACCCACATATTTATTAACAGCAAGCCAGTCATTAGCATTGTTTCTGTAGATATTCCATTAACTAAAAGTATCCCTTATGGGAAACGAAGGGATGGGCCGAAATAAAGGGATGGGTTGGGCTTGTTATCTGCAGCACGAGCATGTCCTTAAGGCACAGATCGCTGATGCTATTGTTTGTGGTTTAAGAATGCCTTTAAGCGGTTTTCCGCCCTGGGCGGGCCTGGTGTTCCTTGCCCTCATTCGGGTAAACCCACAACCTTCCAGCATGGGCATTATGGCCATCAGGAACATGTCACAGTGCTGCAGAGATTTGTTTATGGCCAGTTTTGGGGCCAGTTTATGGCCAGATTTTGGGGGGCCTGTTCCCAACACCTTCTCTTTGACATTTTCATGGTAAAATTATGTAAACTATCTGTAATAGCCTTTTACTTAATTTCCTGGTTTTTGCTTCCCTCTGTAACTGTCATCAAGTTACATAATTTTAAAATTTTATCTTATTAAGATCCAGTGACCTTCTTTTGAGTCATGTCTCAGCTCAGATGTCAGCTCCTCAAAGAGACCTTTGCTCACCATACTGTCAAAAGTAGCTCCTCTCCCACCTCTGCACTACCACCCACTCTACCGATTACCCTGATTTATTTCTTTTGTAGCACTTATAACAATCAGAAATCATGTGTTTTTCACATTTGTTTACTTCTATTCCAGCACCTAAAACAGTGTTTGGGATATACTTGGAACTTATTATTCATTAAATAAGTCATACAATAATAGTGTTTCATATTTTTTTTCAGTAGTTTTCTGTTGAGAAATAGAGCAGAAGACTATTTTCAGCAAGGTGTACCCACCTTTTGGGAAAGAAAGGAAGCATAAGGATTTCTTTTTCTGGAAGATCTGAAATCCTTGGCTTAAACCCTATCAGTTCAGGGCAAGTAAGGAACAGTTTTTGAAATCACTGGCTCTGCACTGTAAGTGACACCTTGAGCTACAGGCTTAAGGCTGATATGTTTAGCTTTTTTTGAAAAAATAAAAATATGTATTCTGAAGATAATTGAATAGTGAGTTTTATTGCATCTTATGATTTCCATTCATTTTGTATTAAAAGTGATTGCCACTGAGAAATTTCCATCTATTCAAATGGTATTTGTAGTTTTTGCTATGTATGAACAGTTACTTGATTAAAGAGTTTCAGAGTTCAAATAAATAAAAAAAGAAAAAAACAGATACCTACTGTTTTGCATTTCTGAGTCAATCCTAGATTCTGAAATTTAAAAATTTCTGTTACTGGAAATCAGAATGGATGAGCCAATGCTGTAGTCATTGAGTGTTATACACTGTCTTCTCTGCTAATTTAGCTGAGCTTGTGCCATAACTATCAGTTTTAGTGGAATGAGGGGGAGATTACTGTCCTAGATTTTCACTGAAGTATTTTTCCTCCTCTTTCTTTTTTATAGCATATTAGTTGATGTAAAATTTAATTCTACAACTAAGTATAACTATAGACTTAATGTGCATAATGGAATGTGAGCATGGATTCTGACTCATGAAAATCTGAATTTGAATTATGTCTTGGCTTGTTCATTTGCTATGTGGCTTTAGGCATGTCATTTAATCACTTTGACCCTTAGTTTCCTTGCCTGTAAAATAGAATTAATACTACCAGTTTTTTGGTGTTCTGATTGATGATTAAATGAAATAATGTATATATTATAAAGTGCATGGCACAGTGCCTGGCACCTAGTAAAGCATTCGGTAGATAATAACTCACCTAGTATTTATTTAATATGAAGGAATCTCAGTGCACAGATTCTTAAGTTGATATCTCTCATGTCTTTCAAGTATTACTTCCCATTTCTGAGTTTTTAGTGTTGTAACATTGGATTTTACCTCTGAAAAATCAGACTACTGTTTAAGACTATCACCTGTCCTGATTTCTTTCTTTCTTTCTTTCTTTCTTTTTTTTTTTTTTTTTTTTGAGATAGAGTCTAGCTCTGTTGCCCAGGCTGGAGTGCAGTAGCACGATCTTGGTTCACTGCAACCTCTGCCTCCCAGGTTCAAGCAATTCTCCTGTCTCAGCCTGCTGAGGAGCTGGGATTAAGGCACACCACCATGCCCGGCTAATTTTTGTATTTTTAGTAGAGATGGGGTTTCACCATGTTGGCCAGGCTGGTCTTGAACTGACCTCAGGTGATCCTCCTGCCTTGGCCTCCCAAAGTGTTGAGATTACAGGTGTGAGCCATCGCACCCGACCCTGATTTGTTTTCTGGGAGTATAGACTATTTAGCTTTGGCTCTCTGTTATCTGTTCTCCATTTCCCTTTTTCTCTCTCTGGTCCAGTTCTCTTTATCCTTTTTTTTTTTTTTTTTTGCCACAATTTGTGAAAACTTCTTAAGCCAATTCACTTTACTAATTTTCTACTCTTTTAATGAACTTTTTAAAAGTCACATTTATTCAGGTATAATTTACATTTAGTAAAATTTATTCTTTTTACTTGTACAGTTCTATGAATTTTGAGAAATGCATACAGTCATAGTCATACACTGTGATTATCCTCCAAAGTTCCCTTTAGCCCCTTTGCAGTCAGTCCCTCCTTCTGACCCCCAGGTAACCACTGATCTGATTTTGCCTCTATCAGTAGTTTTGTTCCCTTTTATAGCTGTGTAGTACTCTTTTGTATGACTATATTACATACAGTTTGTTTATCTCTTTACCAGTTGATAGACATTTGGCTTATTTCCAGTTTTTAGGTATAAGGAATAAAGCTTCTATAAATACTCCGTACTGTAGAGGTCATTTTTATAGAAAGGTGTTTTTATTTCCCTGGGTCAATACCTAAGTATTAATTGCTTTGTCAGATGATATGTGAGTATTAACTTTATAGGAAACTGCCCGACTTTTTAAAAATGCCGTATCATTTTGCTCTCTTAGCGGCAATGTGTAAGAGTTGTAGTTACTTCATATCCTTACCTACGCTTGGTATTGTCAATATGTTAAATTTTAGCCATTCAGTTGGGTATGTAGTGATATGTTATTGGGTTTTAATTTGAATTTCCCTGGTGATTAGTGATATTGAGATTATATGTCTTCTTTGATGAAGCAACTGTTCAAAAACTTTTGCCCATTTTAAAAACTGGGTTCTTTTCTTGTATTGGTTGATAAAGTTCTTTATAAGATATGTGTGTCACAAACATTCCAGTCTGTTGCTTAGATAGAAAGAGTTCCATAAATATTTTTTAAAAAGAAAAAGTAGTTTCCAAAAAAATTCCACTTTTGTAATATATAATTTATGTATTTGTGTTTTTTAGTTACTAGGGAAAGTTTGAGAGGTTGTGTCCTAGAAATGGAAGTGTATTATGTGGGGGTATTGGAGAACTTTCATTTTATATTTTTATATGACATAACAAAACAGCATGAATTACTTTTACAATTTAAAAAGATATTTTACACTTCAGAAAACAAAGGACATCAACAACAAAATTAAAAGACAAATTATAAACAAAACATTGTAACACAGATGGAAAGCAATGGGCTACTATCCATAATACAGATTCTGTAAATAAAGAAAGGGATATTTGAAAACTAAAACTAGCCAAAGGAAATGAATTAATAGGTAACAGCAGAAGAAATACAAATAGTCAATAAACAAAGATATTCAGCTTCATTAATAAAGAAGGAAAAATTAAAGTGCCAGTGAGGTACTATGTATTACCTGTAAGATTGGCAAAAGTGAAGAGAACATATACTATCCAATGTGAGAAGGCTAAGGTGGGGGTGTAAATGACCAGACTTTTTTTTCCGCATAACAATTTGATAATGTCTTTCTTTTTTTTTTTGAGACAGAATCTTGCTCTGTCGCCTCAGCTGGAGTGCGGTGGCGCAATCTTGGCTCACTACAACCTCCACCTCCTGGGTTCAAGCGATTCTGATGCCTCAACCTCCCAAGTAGCTGGGAATTCAGGCATGCACCACCATGCCTGGCTAATATTTGGATTTTTAGTAGAGATAGGGTTTCACCATGTTGGCCAGGCTGGTCTCCAACTCCTGACCTCAAGTGATCCACCCGCCTTGGCCTCCCAAAGTGCTGGGATTACAGGTGTGAGCCACCGCACCCAGCCAGTATATCCTATTCTTATGTAAACTGTAAACTATGATGGCAAGATTTGGAGAAACAAATACTATCAGGCATGGTGGGAGTGTAAATTGGCACTGTCTCATAGACGGCAATTTGGCATTCTCTTCCAAATTACAAATGCATATACCCTCTGAACAAGTAATCCACTTTTAGGAATTCCTCTGACGGATATATCCACATATGTGGAAATGGTCAGGAACAAGTTTATTTATTATAGCATTCTATGTAATGATGACACATGTTTTCTTGAATTTTTTTTCAGCACAAAATAAGTCTGATAATATGTTCTTTTTCCTTTAAAAAATTCCACAGCTATATTCTTTGTCTTTTATATCTTAGAACAGTACAGAGTGTGACCAGTGGCTGAACTCTAGTCCATGGCTTGTTTTTGCACGACACTTGAACTAAGAATGATTTTTACAGTTTTAAAGGGTTGTGAAACAAACCCCAGAATAATGAAGAATATGATACAGAGATCATATATGGCTTGCAAAGCCTCAAATATTTATCTGGTCCTTCACATAAAGTTTGCTGACCCTACTGTAAAAGCTCTTCACAACCGCTTATTATTTTGCTCTTCTTATTTACGCTCTCTGCCTGGTGAGATACAGGCTGAAAAGATTCTTCTTGTATCTCCTTACCTTCTTAACCTCACTGCTTGTGGCCAGTGGAATGTGTCTGTGATCTTAGGAAGTTTGAGGGAGCTGGGGCTGAGAGTAATCCTTATATGTGTGTTGGGGAGTCTCTCCTCTATGTGATGGATGCTATAGTTTTGTTGTTGTAAACTGTGCAACAGAGTGAGACGCAGTCTCACTCTGTTGCCCAGGCTGGAGTGCAGTGGCGCCATATACGCTCACTGCAAGCTCTGCCTCCGGGGTTCACGCCATTCTCCTGCCTCAGCCACCCGAGGAGCTGGGACTACAGGTGCCCGCCACCACACCTGGCTAATTTTTTGTATTTTTAGTAGAGAGGGGGTTTCACGGTGTTAGCCAGGATGGTCTTGATCTTCTGACCTCATGATCTGCCCGCCTCAGCCTCCCAAAGTGCTGGGATTACAGGCGTGAGCCACTGCTCCCGGCCCGTATGCTGTAGTTTTAGGAAAGATAGTAGGTTTTTGACTATATGTCTTTGTTTTATTAACCCTATATTATCTCTTCCACATTGTTTTTTGTGCCTGCTGCCTAATTTTTGTGACAACTGCTTCCATAAGGGCATCCTTGCTGCTTTGAGAACGAACCGCCCGTGGACTTCATGGTTTCTGGATAGTTTCATATGAGGCTGTTGCACTCTTTCTGGGAGGTGCTTTCCTAATCATTCTGATCTTTTCCTACTAGAAATCTCTGGATAATTTCCAGTTTTCAGTAGTACTTTCATTTATCCTGATTTTATATTTTTCTAGGTTATTTCTTTTGGCATTTGGAGTAGGGAAGTCTGATGAAGTCCTCAGCTCTTTTTCCTTAGACGTCTTCTATATTTCCTATTTCCAAATTCTTAAGGATTCCTTATTTCTATTGTTTTTTTGCACTCTCTGCAGAATCAACCTTATATTGACAAAATATATTTTTACATTTTTGGGTGACATTTACAAGTCCTTAATTAATTAATTAATTAATTTTTTGAGATGGAGTCTCGTTCATTCACCCAGGCTGTAGTGCGGTGGCGTGATCTTGGCTCACTGCAAGCTCCGCCTCCCGGATTCATGCCATTCTCCTGGCTCAGCCTCCTGAGCAGCTGGGACTACAGGCGCCTGCCATGACACCTGGCTAATTTTTTGTATTTTCAGTAGAGACGGGGTTTCACCGTGTTAGCCAGAATGGTCTCGATCGCCTGACCTCGTGATCCGCCCGCCTCAGCCTCTCAAAGTGTTAGGATTACAGGCGTGAGCCACCGCGCCCAGCCCAAGTCCTTAATTTGTAAGTCTTGAGTATTTTGGTTAGCAATAATTAAGACATGTACTAAACATATACTAACTTGTAGTGCATTTGAAATAACATTGCACTTGGCTACCAAGATTTTATACCCCTGAAATAATCTTAGCATTGGAAATAAAGTAGTAATAATAATAATTACTTGTTTCAGTTACTGTACTAAGTGTCTTTATGTATATTATTTTTAATCCTCACCCAATTTTATAAAAAGTATTATTTCTCGTGTTTTTTTCAGTGGAGGAAACCAGGACTCAGCAAAGTTATATTAACTAGTACATGAACTCTGTGGGTTCAGGAGCATCTCTGTATAGTGCTGCCATCTAGTCTTGTCTCCTCATTTTCCATGAAATAAGGAGACTGAGGCTGGGCGTGGTGGCTCATGCCTGTAATCCCAGCACTTTGGGAGGCCAAGGTGGGCGGAACACGAGGTCAGGAGTTTGAGACCAGCCTGACCAACATGGCGAAACCCCGTCTCTACTAAAAATACAAAAATTAGCCCAGCGTGGTGGCACGCGCCTGTAATCCCAGCTACTTAGGAGGCTGAAGCAGGAGAATTGCTTGAACCCAGGAGGTGGTGGTTGCAGTGAGCTGAGATCGTGCCACTGCACTCCAGCCTGGGTGACAGAGCGAGACTCTGTATCGAAAAAAAAAAAAAAAAAGACTGAGTCTAGTGAAGCCAGTGGACTTGCTCATCATCACACAGCTAGTTAGCAGCAGAATGAGGACTTGGATCCCTGAACTCCTGACTCACATTCCGGTGCACTTTTCACTACAGCAGGACACCTTGGCTCCTGAACCCCAAGTGACAGCCCCAAACAGCTGTGTTTATCTGTCTTGCATGTCCCAGCTTGTTTTGCTAGCTGAGCAAAAACTACTTAAAAGGATCCTCAATCTTCACCTTCCCACTCCCTTCCACTTCTACTCATATACTCCCACTTGCCCCATGAATAACTTCACAGAAACAATTGTGCAATGTGACTAAGCCTTCCTCTGGTGTCAGAGTTACTTCCTGAGAGAGCATTCACTTCCTCATGACTCCGGTTTACTGGTTAGATTGGCTTTCCCTCTCTTCTCTTTGATCGGAATCTTCGTTGTTTAGGCAGGAATTTGAGGAGCAGATGTTATGCCCCTTGAACAGGCCCTTTAATTCTCCTTAGTACTGTGTCTAATGACTCTTAATCCTGTCCTTTTAACTCTGTGGCTAGCAGATTTCAGAGTGAAGTGAGACAGGAATGATGAGCTTGATGCTGAACATTTCATTTTAATGTTGGCAAAGTAGTCTACAGAGAGTACATGACAAACAGTGAGACAGAGGGAAAATGTTAAAAGTGTTCCTATATAGCAGAAAAACAATGTGAACATTAGTGTGGGATCACTGAAATTTTGGGTTTCCCGTCAAATGTAGATAGAACAGTTTGGTTGATTAGTTTGCCAGAGAAATGGAGCCATTGACTGTTTCTACTTTGTCTTCTTAAACTTTTATATTTTTTAGATTTTCATTTCCCTTTTAGAGGAATTAGAGGTGTAGAAAATAAACGGGACTCAACAGCCTAAGATTTTGTTTAAAAAGATGTTCTTATTTATTTATATTAAAAAAATTTCTAAACTTTTTTTTTTGCAAGAAACTGTATGTCAGCATTTTCATTTTTGATAGATAAATGTTATATTTGGGATTTTGATTATTAAGTTGTTTCTCCACCAGAATTCCTTATGGATTTTTGTAATAATCTGTATTTAGTGTGTTTAATTATTTGCTTTCCATTTATATTTATTTTGGGATTTCTTTTTTAAGTGAATGGCACCTGTGACAGCATACTGTTAATATTACCCTTGTATCGTACTTTACCATGCCATCTCTGAAGAATATTACAGACCATTTTGGAGCATGGTGAATGAAAAATTTTTGCCTTAGGAGTTCACTTGAATAGTCATTTTTATATTTGTGACTGCAAGTCACTTGTGGGGGCTGTACTTCCTTAGTACTGGTAGCATTATTATCCAATGGACTTTTATAGCTTTCATTAGGTTTTCTTTTGTTTTTGTTCTTTAAAGAACATTTTACTTATCTTAGTATTTCATTTTTCATCTATATTATGAGGCAGTAAGAGTCTTCTGTTTTTCCAAAGTTGAGACTGCTTTATATTTATTTCATATTGTCTACAGCTGTAGTGTTCAATACATTAGCCACTAGCCACATGTGGTTATTTAAATAAGATAAAATGAAAATTGGCCGGGCGTTGTGGCTCACGCCTGTAATCCCATCAATTTGGGAGGCCGAGGCGGGCAGATCATGAGGTCAGGAGATCGAGACCATCCTTACTAAGACGGTGAAACCCCATCTCTATTAAAAATAGAAAAAATCAGCCGGGCGTGGTGGCGGGCGCCTGCAGTCCCAGCTACTCAGGAGGCTGAGGCAGGAGAATGGCGTGAACCTGGGAGGCAGAGTTTGCAGTGAGCCGAGATGGTGCCACTGCACTCCAGCCTGGGGGACAGAGCGAGACTGCATCTCAAAAAAAAAAAAAAAAAATTAAAAGTTAAGTTCTTTAGTTGCACTAGCCATATTTCAAATACTTGATGGATACATGTGGCTAGTGGCTAACATAATGGATAGCACAGATATAAAACATTTCCTCGCCATATAAAATTCTATTGGATAGTGCTGGTCTGTAGCTTATAGGACGGTATCTTAGTCTGCTTCAGCTGCTAAAACAGAATACCATAAATTAGGTAGCTTAAACCGTAGATATTTTGACCAGGCGTGGTGGCTTATGCCTGTATTCCTAACACTTTGGGAGGCCGAGGCAGGTGGATAACTTGAGCTCAGGAGTTTGAGACTAGCCTGGGCAGCATGGCAAAACCTTGTCTCTACAAAAATTAGCTGGGCATGGTGGTGCACACCTGTAGTCTGAGCTACTTGGGAGGCTGAGGTGGGAGAATTGCTTGAACCTGGGAGGCGGAGGTTGCAGTAAGCCATGATCGCACCACTGTACTCCAGCCTGGATGACAGAATGAGACTCTGTCTCAAAAAAAAAATCCAAAAAACAAGAGATATTTCTCACAGTTCTGGAGGCTGGAAGTGCAAGATCAAAGTGTTGGCAAATTACGTTTCTTAAAGAGGGCCTGCTTCCTAGATTGGAAATGGCCATCTTCTCTCAGTATCCTCACATGGTAGGGAGAAAAGCAGCTCTAGTGTCTCTTCTTATAAAGGAAGTAATGCCACCATTGGGGCTCTATTCTCATGACCTCATCTAAACCTAATTCTCTCCTAAAGGCCACGCCTCCCAATATCCTCACCTTGGGGGTTAGGGCTTTATCATATGAATTTTTTTTTTTTTTTTTGAGACAGAGTCTCACTCTGTCTGTCACCCAGGCTGGAGTGCAGTGGCACAATCTCGGCTCTCTACAAGCCCCGCCTCCTGGGTTCATGCCATGCTCCTGCGTCAGCCTCCTCAGTAGCTGGGACTAAGGCGCCCGCCACTGCGCCCGGCTAATTTTTTGTATTTTGAGTAGAGACGGGGTTTTACCATGTTAGCCAGGATGATCTCGATCTCCTGACCTGGTGATCCACCTGCCTCAGCCTCCCAAAGTGCTGGGATTACAGGCATGAGCCACCGCGCCCGGTCTATCATATGAATTTTGAGGGAACACAAACATGCAGTCTGTAGCAGATGGTAATAGGCTGATATATTGCACTTGTTGATGTAAATCTGATAGGTTTCTTTCTCTCCAAGGACAGCTTTTTAAATATTTAACAATACCAATAATTTTTCAGGTTCTGTGAGAATTTTGTAATTTATAATTTGCAAACTTAAAATAATCTATAATCTGTTTTGTCCTAACAATTACAAATATATTTTTTGTTTCAGATTATATATATTCCTACCAGATGGAGATAATTACAGCTTTAAAAATTTTTATTTTTTCCTTTTATTTCACATATTGACATTAAATTTTTATTGACACATACTTGTACCTATATATGGGGTACAATGTGATGTTCTAATACATGTACTCAATGTGGAATGATCAAATCAGGGTAATTTGCATAATGATTTTTCTGTAGGGAGAAAATTCAAAATCTACTCTTCTGGCTATTTTCAAATATATAATACGTTATTGTTAACTATACTCATCCTACTATGCAATAGGACACCAGAACTTATTCCTGGGTGCTACATCTGTTTATTAAGCCAACCAAGGATTGGAAATATTGGAAAAAAAATTGCGTCTGTACTGAACATGCACAGACTTTTTTCTTGTCCTTATTCCTTACACAATATAGTACAATAACTATTTGCATGACATTTACATTGCATATTATGAGTGATCTAGAGTTGATATGAAGTATATGGGAGGATGTGCAAAGGTGATGTGCAAATACTATGTCATTTTATATCAGGGACTTGAGTATCCTTTGTTATTCTCAGGAGATCCTGAAACTAGTCCCCCATGGATACTGAGGGCTGACTGTATAGTCCTATCCTCACGGAACTTTCATTCTAATGAGGGAAGACTGACTATAAACAAAATCTATATAATAGGTGGTGGTAAGTACCATGGAGAAGTAACAAATGGGGCAAAGTGAGTTATACAGCTCCATTCTTAGAAACCTTGGAGTAGTTTTCTTAGTTTATACTCGTGGTGGTTTCCTTTTGTCTCCTTGATTACATGGGACTCTGACATGTGCCCATAGCTAGGGTGGCAGTAGGATCTACCCGATAGTAGGGTGGCAGTAGGATCTACCCGAAAAGCATCCTGCTGATACAGGACCAAAGCATCCTGTTGTTCTCGAGCCTATAAAAAGAGCTAATGGTCTTGCTTCTCTTAACTGTGGCCTCCTACACTGTGTTTTGGACGATTGGTGATGTCTTGGATATTCTGTTTCTTTGGAACTTTGAATATACAACACTTTGCTAGGGAATTAGCAATGGAAGCAGAGCAAAGATGTACAGAGGAAACAATGCATAACTCTGATGGAATTGAAGTCATGAGGCAGCAGAAAGCTTAAATGGGCAGAGTGGGAGGGTTAGAGGGAACTTAATTGGGAGTAACTGAAGTAATAGTGAACGGAACCAGAATGCTTGAGTCATATAATTGCAAAGCAGAGTTGGGAGCAACAGATGCTAAAGAGTAGTTGCTGTAGATCCTCTTTGGGTCGTAGGAGCAGTTGTCATATTACTATATAGCTACTGAATGAAGAAGAGTTCTTAGTGAGGCCTGGGTGAACAGCTCTTCTTAGTATTCTGTGTGACCCCATTTGACCTTTTAACAAATCTCTAAGTAAATAAATAGCCCGTAAGGTAAACTAAGTTTTTCTCTGCTATTTTTTTGCTTGAGAGAGCTATAACTGTAATAGACTTATATTTCTGAACATTTTAGTGTTTGCCAATATTTGGTAATATTTATGTTTCCTATATTTGTAATGAACATTCTTCTTCCAGTACATATTTTGTTAAATTATTGTTTCATGTGCAAAAGTTGACCTTTTATTGTATAAAATTGACTCAGATTAATTTATACACATTGACAATGGGTAAATAGACTTTTTCAGATTATTAAAAGCTGAAGGATGCCCATGTAAGCAAAAAAAAAAAAAAAAAAACCAACAAAACTAAACCCAAACCCCTCAAACAATTTCGAACACAAAACATTCTTCTCATGCCGGCATCCATGCTTGCAGCTGTGAAGGGGGCAGGAATCAGCGAGGTGACCTGGGCTGAGTCCCGGGAGTGGGAAGAGGTGGCAGGAAGGGGATCTGAGGAGGAGAACAGGGGTCCTGGTGGTCTGTGCTTCTTCCCAGACAGGGGAGCTGTACAGGGGACCTCTGCAGCAGATGCTAGGGGGGCCACTAGGCCCAGGCAGTCTTGGGACTTGGGTGTGTCCTGCTGTGCATCCATAGTGGGTGCTTTAGAAATGGGAGACACACCCGACGCCCCTGTTGCAAGTGAGGACAAAGTGTGGGAAGGCCGTGAGTGTCTGCAGTCTGAGATGGCCTTGTCCTCCACCTGCAATGCACTGTTGATCTGCTGGATTGCCGCCTCTTTTTCCAGGTGCAGGTCTTGAGCAGTTACCCTGTACCCCAGCTCTAAGGGAGGTGGCGGCATCAAAGGCTCCCCTCGCCTGCGTGGCAGCAGGGGAATCTTGCGTCTATGGGGCTTAGAGGCCTGGGATCTGTGGGAGCCACCCCTTGGGGCGAGTGTCTGCCCTGGTGCTGTATCTGCCCCTTTTTCAGACTTTGTGTGACCCGAAGAGACAGCCTGAAGCCTGTCCTCACTCACTGTCTTTGAGTAACTGAGGGTCAGCTGGCAGTGGGATGAGGGTGGCCCCCTCCTCTGCTTTAGCCCCTGCAAGCCTCCCATGGAGCTGTAGGAGCTGGAGATGGCATTTCTTTTGGTGCACGAGCTCGTCCAGGAGGTCTGGGATGTCTGGTTATATCTGATTTCTGACCTCTGGGCATGGAGGTATGTCTGCAGAGGCCTGGGCCTGGGCACAAAGGGAGAGAGAACTCCATTGTCCCGCAGGGGCCGAAATGCAGACCGTGCATCCCCGGTGACCTTGGGGACCCTTCTCTGATCATCAGGATTCTCTTGGACTCTAGGGTCCTTGTCCTGCTCAGGCATCCCTGCCCAGCTCTCCTTGAGGGCCCTCAACACTATCTTCCCTGGACACAAGTCTGGGGACAGCCGGGTGTTGTGGACCCCAAAGGGGTGACTACCTGCTCCTGGGCCCCACAGAGTCCTTGTGCTCAGTGTAGTGGCTGAGTTGGAGGATGCACTGGAACTCGGAGCACACAACACTGGCTTGCTGTGGTACCTGTGCAGTGAAATTGAAGGCAGAATCACCAGGATGGAACACAGGTCTTGCAGGATCACGGAAAACCTTCTTAGAGTTGTCTTGACACCACTGATGTCGAGTGTCTGGGTGCTTGTAGGATGGCCTGCCATTCAGTCCAGAGGCAGGAGCAACGGGGAGATCCCACAAGCAAAGTGAACTGGGGGATGGGCTGAAGGGGCTCCAGGCAACTGAGCCCTACTCGCAGGTCCTCGGCCTTGGCCCAAACAGGAATGAGGGGCACAGAGTGCCCGGGTAACCGCTCCTGGGAGCAGTGGGGAACCGTCGGATGCTTGAACTCTCAAGAGCTGGGCTCTGAGCGTCCTCGTCCAGCTGCCAACTCAGCCAAAGGCTAAGCCAGCAGACTCTTCTGTTGCCGGGCAACGTGCCTTTCAACCTGAGGGAGTGGGCACGTGAGCACATAATGGCACCAGTGACAGAGCGACCATAATGGATTAATAAGCGCAGCCAGGTACCTGGGCAAGGCACTTGCTGGAAATGGCAGGAGGCGGACGTGGGGGGTCGTGCAATAGGTACTGGAGGGAGAGACTCGGGCACAAAGGTCGCGGGAGGAACAGGTGCCCACAATGGCTGCAGATCTGCCCGTGGATCACTGAAGATTCCTGCTCTCCTGGTGAGGTGGAGACTGCAGTGAGCTGAGATCACACCATTGCACTCCAGCCTGGGCAACAAGTGCAAAACTCAGTCTCCAGATAAAAAAAAGAAAAAGAAAAAAAAGAGGCCGGGTGTGGTGGCTTATGCCTGTAATCCTAGCACTTTGGGAGGTCGGGGTGGACGGATCATGAGATCAGGAGTTGGAGACCAGCCTGGCCAACATAGTGAAACCCCGTCTCTAGTAAAAATACAAAATTTAGTCAGACATGGTGGGCAGGAGAGAGCATGTGCAGGGGAACTCCCATTTATAAAACCATCAGATCTCATGAGACTTATTCACTACCATGAGAACAGCATGGGGGAAACTGCCTCCATGATTCAATTATCTCCACCTGGCCCCACCCTTGACACATGGGAACTGTTACAATTCAAGATGAGATTTCGGCGGGGACAGAGCCAAACCATATAATTCTTCCCCGGCCCCTCCCATATCTCATGTCCTTACATTTCAAAAGCAATCATGCCTTCCCCAAAGTCCCCCAAACTCTTATTTCAGCATTAACTCAAAATTCCATAGTCCAAAGTCTCATCTGAGACAAGGCAAGTCCCTTCCACCTATGAGCCTGTAAAATCAAAAGCAAGTTAGTTATTTTCTAGATACACAGGGATACAGGCATTGGGTAAATACACTGGTTTCAAATGGGAGACATTGGCCAAAGTGAAAGAGCTACAGGCCCTATGCAATTCCAAAACCCAGCAGGCAAATCTTAAAGCTCCAAAATGACCTCCTTTGACTCCATGTGTCACATCTAGGTGATGCAAGAAGTGGGTTCCCAGGGTCTTGGGCAGCCCCGCCCCTGTGGCTTTGCAGGGTACAGCCCCCCCTTCTGGCTGCATTGAGTGTCTGCAGCTTTTCCAGGCACACAGTGCAAGCTGTAGTTTTAGTAGAGACGGGGTTTCACCACGTGGGCCAGGCTGGTCTCGAACTCCAGACCTCAAATGACCTGCCCGCCTTCGCTTCCCAAAGTGCTGGGATTACAGGCGTTAGCCATTGTGCCTGGCCAACAATATATATTAAATAAGCACACATACAACAAAAGTAGGTGTTGGTAAGCTTACAAAAATGTGACCAGTAGCTTGCTGAAACCTTTTTATTTGCTCATGGAACTTTCTAGACCGTAACTACACTGAATAATGAGAATCTGCTGTAATCTTTTTAGGTGCTGTAGATGAGCCATTGGATTAAATTATTACAGTGTGTTTCAGACTGCTCTATGTTGAACCCTAGTGAAATGCCTCTCAAACCCTCATAAGGATCACAATCTCATGTCCTTTTTTTGTTATTAAATGCCCAGTATGTGTTAGCGATTTAAACAAAATTCAAATATAATTTTTTTTTTTTTGAGAGAGAGTCTCGCTCTGTCAGCTAAGCTGGAGAGTGCAGTGGCATGATCTCGGCTCACTACAACCTCTGCCTCCCGGGTTCAAGCGATTCTCCTGCCTCAGCATCCTGAGTAGCTGGGATTACAGGTGCCCGCCACCACGCTGGGCTAATTTTTGTATTTTTAGTAGAGACGGGGTTTCGCCAGGTTGTCCAGGCTGGTCTGGAACTCCTGACCTCATGTGATCTGCCTGCCTTGGCCTCCTAAAGTGCTGGGATTATAGGCGTGAGCCACCATGCCCGGCGTTGACTTTTTAATAATAACCATTCTGACTGGTGTGAGATGGTATGCCATTGTGGTTTTGATTTGCATTTCTCTAATGATCAGTGATATTGAGCTTTCTTTCTTATGCTGGTTGGCCACATGTGTGTCTTCTTTTGAAGTGTCTGTTTATGTCCTTTGCCTACTTTCTAATGAGATTTTTTTTTCTTGTAAATTTGTTTAAGTTCCTTATCAGTGTTGGACATTAGATCTTTGTCACGTGCATTGTTGCAAAAATTTTCTCCCATTCTGTAGGTTGTCTGTTCACTCTGTTGATAGTTTCTTTTGCTGTGCAGAAGCTTCAAGAAGAAAGGAATCCGATTGGTTCTGTGTCTGTCTCTTTTGGTATTCTCAGACTTATGTAGTCATCCATGTAGAAAGATGATTAGGAAAATAGGACAAGAATAGCAGAAACCTACATAAAAATGTAGGAAATTAAGATTAGTTACCAGCATACAAAAAACTACTATATGTTATAATTACATACTATAACTCACCCCTCCTTGCCAAATATTCTCTCTCTTTTGACTTCAAAATCATGGCTTATATGTACTTTCTCTATTTTCCAGATGCAAATATAATGAATTGACTTTATTTATCTAGGAAATGTTACTGATATCTTAATTGTAGTCATTGGCTTGAGTGACGGGTTTTGGTAATTCAACTACTATTACTTGAAAGTAGTAGATTTCATAGGATACTGTTATAAAATCTTTTTAACATCTTTTCTGATTTCAGGAGTAATTAGTAATTGTGGTTTACTGGAAAATTCAATGAATAGGGTGTTAAAGGAAGCAATTCATTAATAATATATCTAATCTATTGGGAGACTGAGGCGGGTGGATCACCTGAGTTCAGGAGTTCGAGACCAGCCTGGCCAACATGGCAAAACTCCGTCTCTACTAAAAATACAAAAATTTGCCGGGCATGGTGGTGCACTCCTGTATTCCCAGGTACTCGGAAGGCTGAGGCAGGAGAATCACCTGAACTCCAGAGGTGGAGGTTGCAGTGAGTCAGGATCGCAGCACTACACTCCAGCCTGGGTGACAGAGTGAGACTCCATCTCAAAAAAAAAAAAAAAAAAAAAAAAATTAAAAAATTAAATTAAAAAAAAAGCGGGCCGGGCGCCTTGGTTCAGGGCCAGCCACGGTGGCTCAAGCCTGTAATCCCAGCACTTTGGGAGGCCGAGGCAGGCGGATCACGAGGTCAGGAGATCAAGACCATCCTGGCTAATATGGCGAAACCCCATCTCTACTAAAAATACAAAAATTAGCTGGATGTGGTGGCAGGTGCCTGTAATTCCAGCTATTCCAGAGGCTGACGCAGGAGAATCACTTGAACCTGGGAGGCAGAGGTTTCAGTGAGTCCAGATCATGCCACTGTACTCCAGCCCGGGCGACAGAGTGAGATTCTATCTCAAAAAAAAAAAAAAAAAAAAGCAACAGAAGCAAATGAGAGTGCCTGGAAGTGGTCATTGTGGGGCATTCCCGTTTGTGTGACCCAGGTCATGTCCCTCCCTAAGCCCTGGTCTCTCTTGCCTCCTGCAGGGCTCGTGAATTACCAGATCTCCGTCAAGTGCAGTAACCAGTTCAAGTTGGAAGTGTGTCTTTTGAATGCAGAAAACAAAGTCGTGGACTACCAGGCTGGGACCCAGGGCCAGCTGAAGGTGCTGGGTGCCAACCTCTGGTGGCCGTACCTGATGCATGAACACCCCGCCTACCTGTACTCGTGGGAGGTAATGGTGGTTTGGGACTTGCTTAAGGGAGGTCTTTTGCCCCCATCTGGTAGCCCTGGCTTCAGCAGGAGCCCAGGACAGGTGAATGGGCAGGTGTGGTCCTCTGAGCTTTCTGATGTTTCCCACCCTTGATGGGAGGCCCAGATTTTTTATTTATTTATTTATTTTTATTTATTTATTTATTTATTTATTTATTTATTTATTTATTTATTTATTGTGATGGTCTCACTCTGTCACCCAGGCTGGAATGCAATGGCCTGATCACAGCTCACTGCAGCTTTGAGCTGCAATCCTCCTACCTTGGCCTCCTGAGTAGCTGGGACTACAGGCACATGCCACCATGCCTGGCTAATTAAAAAAATTTTTTTTGTAGGCCAGGCATGGTGGCTCATGCCTGTAATCCCAGCACTTCGGGAGGCTGACGCGGGCGGATCACTTTAGGCCAGGAGTTGGAGACCAGCCTGGCCAACATGGTGAAACCGCGTCTCTACTAAAATACGAAAATTTGCAGGGCATGATGGTGCACGTCTGTAATCCCAGCTACTCGGGAGGCTGAGGCAGGGTAATTGCTTGAACCCAGGAGGCAGGGGCTGTGGTGAATTGAGATCATGCCACTGCACTCTATCCTGGGTGACAGAGTGAGACTGTCTCAAAAAAAAATCCTTTTTATAGAGTTGGGGTCTTACTCTGTTGCCCAGGCTGGTCTTGAACTCCTGAACTCAAGTGATCCTCCTGCCTTAGCCTCCCAAAGTGTAGGGATTCCAGGCATGAGCCACCTCATCTGGTCAAGGAGAAGGCCCAATTTTGAAGGGCAGGTCCCAGGGTCAGCCAGTGAAGGGCAGAGCCTCTGATTGCTGCTTCTCTGCAGGCCGAGAGGTGACTGCTGGGGTGCATGCACGAGGGGTCTTCCTGCTGTAGGGCAGGCCAGATGGGGCTCAGGCTGTCAGGGCGCTCACACCTGGCACTTTGGCTGTCGTAGGTGTGGCTGACTGCACAGAAGTCACTGGGGCCTTTGACTTCTACACACCCCCTGTGTGGCTCCGCACTGTGCCCGTCACCGAGAGCCAGTTCCTCATCAGTGGGAAACCTTTCTATTTCCACGGCATCAACAAGCATGAGGATGCGGACGTGCGTTGGGGCTCCTGGGTCCTCGTGGGGGCTGCTTCTGGTCACCTTCCACTTTAGCCTTCCCTGTGTCCTGCAGTTGAGGGCAGCTCAAGGCAATGAGGCAAATGGCTCCAAACCACCCCATGGTGGAGCCGGTGCTTGGGCTGGAGAGGGGGCCTCATGGCGTGGCTCTCCAGGGTCCTGGCTCTCAGAGGAAGTGCCGCTTCGACAGGGACAGGGGTCACTCGGCTCTGCTGTGCCCTAGATCCAAGGGAAGGGCTTCGACTGTCCGCTGCTGGTGAAGGACTTCAACCTGCTTTGCTGGCTTGGCGCCAACACCTTCTGCACCAGCCACTATCCCTACACGGAGGAGATGCTGCAGATATGTTACCGGTATGGGATTGTGGTCATCGATGAGTGTCCCGCTGTGGGCCTGATGCTGCCATGAGTCCCTGCTGCACACCCGCTCTGCCTGGCCAGCCCGCGGGCCACACCGTGACCCTCTGTCCCTTCCCTCCTGGCCCGCTGGCAACTCTTCAACAACGTGTCTATGCATCACCATATGTGGGTGGTGGAGGAACCGGTGCGCAGAGACAAGAACCACCCCGCCATGGTGATGTGGTTTGTGGCCAACAAGCCTGCGTCCTTCCTGGATGCCGGCTACTCCTTCAAGTGAGTGCCCACTGCCTGCCCTGGGCCGGATCAGGCAGGAGACCCTGGCAGATGGCAGACTGTGGTGGCCGTGTGCTATCCGAGATCAGCATCCTGTCCCAGCCCAATGGGAGGGCCGTCCATACCCAGACGGTTCAGGGAACTAAATATCTACCCACCCAAATTGTAGTTTTCTTTTTCTATTTTTTTGAGATGGAGTTTCGCTCTGTCGCTCAGGCTGGAGTGCAGTGGCACGATCTTGGCTCGCTACAACCTCAGCCTCCTGGGTTCAAGTGATTCTTCTGCCTCAGCCTCCTGAGTAGCTGGGATTACAGGCACAAATGAGCCACTGCGCTTGGCCTGTTTTTTTTTTGAAACAGGGTCTCACTCTGGTTGCCCAGGCTGGAGTACAGTGGCACGATCTCAGTTCACTGCAGCCTCGACTTCCCAGGCTCAGGTCATCTTTCTGCCTCAGCCTCCCAAGTAGCTGGGATTACAGATGTGTGCCACCACGCCCAGCTAACTTTTGCTTTTTTTTTTTTTTTTTTGATGAAGTCTTGCTCTGCTGCCCACACTGGAGTGCAGTGGTGCGATCTCGGCTCACTGCAACCTTCACTTCCCAGGTTCAAGCGATTCTCCTGCCTCAGCCTCCTAAGTAGGTGGGACTACAGGTGCGTGCCACCATGCCTGGCTAATTTTTGTATTTCTAGTAGAGACAGGGTTTCACCATGTTGGCCAGGATGGTCTCCATCTCTTGACCTTGTGAGCCACCCACCTCGATCTCCCAAAGTTCTGGGATTACAGGCGTGAGCCACCGTGCCCGGCCAACTTTTGCATTTTTTGTAGAGACAGGGTTTCACCATGTTGGCCAGGCTGGTCTTAGACTCCTGACCTCAGGTGATCCGCCTGTCTCGGCTTCCCAGAGTGCTGAGATGATAGGCGTGAGCCACTCTGCCCGGCTCATTTTTGTATTTTTAGTAGAGACAGGGTTTTACCATGTTGGCCAGGCTGGCCTTGAACTCCTGGCCTCCGGTGATCTGCCTGCCTCATCCTCCCAAAGTGCTGGGATTACAGTTGTGAGCCACCAGTCCTGCCCAACTTTTCTTCCTTACAATTGTACAGTTCTAACTCGGCATTCAGAGGTGGAGTTTTCATTTGCGGTAGAGGCAGCAGAGGTTGTAGAAATGCTCCTTGAGGCAGATGCCACACCCCAATTTCATGGAGTGCTTTGGGCTGAGCCGAGTCTGCAGCAGGCAGAAGGCTCTGAGATGTTGTCCCAGCCTGGGCAAAGGACAATTCAGAGCTCGGGGGAATAGGGGTGTGCTCAGCACGACTGGGTGGACAGGCCCTTTGTTGTGAATAGTACAGGCTTCCAGGAACGGGTGCCTGAGGCTTCCAGACAGGCTTCTTTGGGAGGTGGCCAGAGGAGATGCCTGTTTCCAGGGCAGGAAATGGAGGGAGCGCCCAGGCTGGAGAGGTTCAGCCAGGCTGTCACAAGGCTCTGAAGCTTCCCATCTGAGAGCCTGGCTGTTGGAGAGTGTGGGTTTGGAACTTGAGGCTAGGAGGTTCTGTTCTGTCCTGTGCCAGCCACAGCCTTCGGATGGGCAGAGCAATGATGGGGGGAAGATGTAAAAGAAAAGAACTGAGGAAAGAAGAAGAAAACCAGATTCAACAACAGTCTAGGCCGGATGCGGTGGCTCACGCCTGTAATCCCAGCAGTTTGGGAGGCTGAGGTGGGTGGATCACCTGAGGTTAGGAGTTCGAGACCAGCCTGGTCAACAGGTAGTGAATCCGTTTCTACTAAAAATACAAAACTTAGCTGGGCATGGTGGTGGACGTCTGTAATCCCAGCTACTAGATAGGCTGAGGCAGGGGAATCGCCTCAGGTGAACCGGGAGGCAGAGATTGCAGTGAGCTGAGATAATGCCACTGCATTCCAGCCTGGGCTACAGAATGAGACTCTGTATCTCAAAAAAACAACAACAAAAAACAAAACAAAACAGTCTGTTCTGTGGAGGCCTTGGGCAGATGCTGGGAGCTCTGAGCACGGACTGGTCCCTCTGTTGGGAGCCTCTTCCCTTCATCCCGCCTGGTTAACTTGACTCAGTGTAAAGGCCATTTCTTCTAAGAGCCTGTCCCTGACTCTCCAATCTGGGATGTGTCTGTTGTCTCATAGAGTGCCCAATTCCTGCCACCACTTGTCATTTCCATTCGCAACATTTCTTTCATTGTTTGTTTTTCAGAGTCAAGGTCTCACTCTGTTGCCCAGGCTGGAGTGCAGTGGTGCAATCACAGCTCGTTGCCATCTCGACCTCCTGGGTTTAAGCGACCCTCCCCACTCAGCCTCCCAAATAGCTGGGACCACAGACGTGCGCTGCCTTGCCAGGGTAAATTTTAATATTTTTTTTCCCCACGAGTCAGAGTCTTGCTCTGTTGCCCAGGCTGGAGAGCAGTGTTGCGATCTTGGCTCACTGCATCCTCTACCTCCGGGGTTCAAACAGTTCTCCTGCCTCACCCTCCCGAGTAGCTGGGATTACAGGCTCACGCCACCGTGCCCAGCTAGTTTTCTTCTTTATTTTTTGTTGAGATGGGGTTTCACCATGTTGGCCAGGCTGGTCTCGAACTCTTGACGTCGTGATCCACCTGCCTCGGCCTCGCAAAGTGCTCACAGGCTTGAGCCACCATGCCCGGCCCTAATTTTTAAATTTGTTGTAGAAACAAGGTCTTGCTATGTTGCCCAGGCTGGTCTCAAGCACCTGGTCTCAAGTAAGCCTCCCAAAGTGCTGGGGTTCTAGGCGTGAGCCACCTCACCTGGCACTTGCACCGTTTTTCTGTGCATGCATCTCCACTCCCACTGCCCAGGACCTGTGGACTTAGATTTGAGTCATTACTGAGCACCTGGCACCCAGCCCCGTGCCTACCTCCCACCTCGCACTACCTGTTTGCTTGATGCATTAATAAATATTCCACCTGAATCCACAGCCCATTCACTCCAGTGTTCAAGAGCTATTTCAGGAAGTGAACCTCATTTTTGGCAGTGTTCAGTCCAGTGACCTCAGCTCTGTGTACCTGGCAGGGTGGCTACGCCTCTGGGGGAATTGGATTCAGGGGTGGGGGAGAAAGAGTGACGTTAGAGAGCTCGGTCTAGGACTAGAGGAACATGCCCTTATGTAAAATACATCTCAAGTTAGGGAAGAAAGCAGTGGCTCTGTGCTTTGTTTTTTTTTTTCTTTTCTTTTTTTTTTTTTTGTTTGTTTGTATGTTTGTTTTGGGGCAGGGTCTTGCTCTGTGGCCCAGGCTGGAGTGCAGTAGCCTGATTTTGGCTCACTGCAACCTCCACCTCCCGGGTTCAAGCAATTCTTGTGCCTCAGCCTCCCGAGTAGCTGGAGTTACAGATGCGTGCCACTATGCCTGGCTAATTTTTGTATATTTAGTAGAAATGGGGTTTTGCCATGTTGGCCAGGCTGTTCTTGAACTCCTGACCTCAGTGATCTGCCTGCCTCAGCCTCCTGAAGTGCTGGGATTACAGATGTGAGCCATCGTGCCTGGCCCCCAGTTGTGTTCTGGCAGGGGAAGATGGGACAGAGAGGATGGGAGGGTGTCTGAGCCTTTCCCGGACTGACGGAACCTGTGTCTTCTCTCTTTTGTGGACAGGATGGTGATTGCTCACACCAAAGCCTTGGACCCCTCCCAGCCTGTGACCTTTGTGACCAACTCCACCTACGCAGCAGACAAGGGGGTGAGCCTGGGGGTCCCCATCCCATTTCTCCCTGCCTTTGCCTGGGCTTGTCCTGAAGCCTGCTCATGGGAACAGCTGGAAAGAACCATGTGCTGCCAGTCTGAGCTTTTTATTTTTTTTTAGTTAGAAAGATAGAGACAGGGTCTTGCCATGTTGCCCAGGCTGGTCTCGAACTCCTGGGCTCAAGTGATCCTCCTGCCTCGGCCTTCCAAAGGGCTGGGGTTACAGGCATGTGCCACTGCACTCAACCGCAGCCAGTCTGTTTTCAAAGATGGTCTTTGGGTTAATGACAATTCTCTCTCTGCTTACTCTCCAGGCAGTGTGGCTTTCTGAATCCAAGGAGGCTGGGCATAGGGAGATGGGATTTGTTTTGCTCAGTTTGGACTCAGCATTTTTTGTACTGGATTTAATAGACTCATAAAATGTCAAAGGTTTAAGTGAGCTTAGAGTTCATCTGGCCCAAACCTGGCTGATCAGAATCTCCAGGGGAAGTTTTTTTGAAATGCCAGATCTCTGCATTCTGAGATCCTGATTTAGTAACTCCAGGGTTGGAACCTGAGTTTTTTTTTTTTTTGTGAAGGCAAGGTCTTACTCTGTTGCTCTGGCTGGAGTGCAGTGGTGTGATCACAGCTCACTGCAGCCTTGAATTCCTGGGCCTAAGCAACCCTCTTGCCTCAGCCTTCCAAGTAGCTGGGACTCCAGGTGTACACCACTGTGCCCGGCTAATTTTAAATGTTTTTGTAGAGATGGGATCTCACTATGTTGCCCAGGCCAGTCTCAAACTCTTGAGCTCAAGTGATCCTCCTGCCTTAGCCTCCTAAAGTGCTGGGATTACAGGCATGAGCCACCATGCCTGGCTGATAGTAGCATTCTCTTTTTTTTTTTTTTTAAAGCTAGAGTCTTGCTCTGTTGCCCAGGCTGGAGTGCAGTGGCACAGTCTCAGTTCACTGCAACCTCTGCCTCCCAGGTTCAAGCAATTCTCCTGCCTCAGCCTCCCAAGTAGCTGGGATAACAGGCACATGCCACCATGCCTGCGCTTGGTCGTGGGAGGCAGAGGTGGCACTATTGTGCCATTCCATTCTAGCCTGGGCAACAGAGCGAGACTCTGTCTTCCAAACAAAGCGAAAAAAGATTATCTGCGAGAATGACTGCATTGGCTCCTTGGGTGGGAGCGCTTCTCCAGGGCAAGGTGAGGGGATGCCCAGCGCTGGGAGTGCTGCCTGGAGAGGAGTCAGTTCCAGTGGCGGGGGCCTGGGTTTTGGCTGAGGACTGCGTGTTGGCAGCTGCTCTGCCTCTCACAGCCCTTCCCAGCTGCACACGTCGTGAGCGTCAGTGTGCAATCACAGGCCTGCCTCCTTTGGGCCACTTTGTGACCATGTTTTTTGCTTGTGGGGCAGGGTAATTTCAGGATCTAAATTGGTGCAGTTGGATGTTCTCAGCGCCGAGAGGCAGCTCTTCTCGTTCTAGGCTTTTTGTTTTGTTTTGTAGAAATGGAGTCCTATGATGTTGCCCAGGCTGGTCTCAAACGCCTGGGCTCAAGTGATCTTATATATGCATTATAAGATTTTCTAAAATGCTCAAAAAAATGCAATGCTCATCACAAAATCAGAAATAAGTTCAGGGACAACATATAATCTTCAGATCAAACAGGACTTTCCTCAACTAAGAAAATTGGAGTGTAATACTAAACGCTAAATGATTTTGATGTTTTAAATATTATTTCTTAAAAACTAACATTTCTTTTTCCGATTAACATAAAAACAAGTTTAAACTATCAAAGCACAAGTACCCAGATGTCTATTTAATGCACAGACTTTTTGTACATAAAAAGAACGCATGGGATGATTTATACTGGCTTTTAAACTTTATATATAATAATAATTGAGAAAAACTGTTTATTTGGCATCATGATGTCAGGGACAGTGAAAACAAACAGACAAAAAAATCAGATCTCTGAACAATTTAACTTGTGGAAATTTGTTCTTCCTTAAATATAGTTATAACGAGTCTTTTCAGAGTCATTCAATAATGATCATTCAATATGATCATTATTACTGTATTTTAATGTTGTGTTAGTTTTCGTCATGATCAAACAGACTGATGGTCAATTAATACCCAGGATGATAGTAACGTTGAGAACCTTCTTATTTCACCGTGAACTCACCCAAAATGCAAATAAAATGGGTCACAGAGAAATACCTAACCTGAGAAATGTTTGCACTTTAAAGACATATGTAGCTTATGAAGGTGATGATTTTACTTGCACATTTTTTCCTAACAGGCACTGCTTTCACAGCTTTGAGCATCTTAAAGGACTTTCTTTACATTCTGAACTTCAGGGAATCCTTAGTTATTTGTATTGTAAATAACTCCATTTTTAACAAGTCACAAAAGAGCCATTCATATGCAATATGATAGTATCCCCTGACAGGTTTAAACCCTCAAACAGACCTCAACTGTAAATAATTTTATATACATTATTTTGGTTTTCTTCCCCTCATCTTCACATTTCATCTTTTTTACTGACACTTTTATCTTAGATTTGGAGTCCAGCCTTCCAGACCTGATCTTATACACCAGCCTCGCTTTACATCATGCTGCAAAATCCTCAGGTAATTAACATCATTTTTCCAATGATTTGACCCTCTCTGATATTTCTCAGACATACTTCCAATGATCCTGAAATAATGTCTCCTCTCTGACCAGTTATACAAGATTAAAATACTAAAATTATTTTCTGTTGAAATCTCAGAAGCCTATTTCATTTTTTAAATAAACTGCCTATTTCTTTAAGAAAACATGTTTAGAAAACTTCTATCTGAGACGTTAAGACAGCCTGCTTTAGGTGTATCAGGTTTTGAAAGTTAGAAAATTTGATGTGTCCTCTGTGTAAAGAAAAAAAAAAAGGCAAAATTGCAATTGTCACATTAAGTCCAAACATTACTATATAAATCACAATGAATAGCCATTTTTATAAAATTACAAATTTTGAACACCAGAAATATTTTTAAAATCATATTTTCACCATTTAACTTTCTCACCGTCTATAATACATTTTCTTACATTTTGTTTGTATTTTTCCTGATTACCATGTCATATGATGAAAATTGTATAATAGCATTGTCTTTACAAAAATACAAAATGTAATTCAGTCTTTCTTCTAGCATGGCTGATGAAGACCTTTATTATTAGTTAATGTTTAGAAAGGTTTCTTTCATCTTCAATCTTGTTATACGAAATGCTATGCAAATTCTAGGATTGTTTCTAAATTTGTCAAAATCTCTTTTTAGTTTCTTTTAGTATAAACTTCAAGATTTGAAAACTTATTTACTTTGTGCTTCCTTTTGCAGTGTGTCGTCTTAAATAATTTTTGGCATGACCACCGTTTGTTGATTAAATTCTTGTTAATGTTTTTGTTTGTTTCATCAGCAGCAGCAGCATTTTGTGGTATTCAACCAGAAAATAAGGCTTGTTCTTTCTTCACCCCTCATTCTTTATATCACCTGAGCAGCCAGATCTGAAAATTAGGCCTCCCAAAGGTTTCTCTATTCTTCTCTTCCATATTCACAGATATCATATGGTACAGAACGTCATGATCTTTCACATAGAATAACGTTGACACCACCTAATGAGCTGCCACGCTTCTGTTGCTCTCATATAATCCTCACACAATAGCCACAATCATCTTTCAAAAATTTAAACAAAGTCTATCATTTGCCTGCATACAACTTTAAGAATATCTCCATTTCACTTCAAAATAAATCTGCCTCTTTCCTGTAGTCTACAATGGCTTAAGTTTTCTCTTTCATTTATTGTATTCCAGAAACACTGGCTGTCTTTCATGCCTTGAACATATTAAACTTTATCTTATCAGGGCTTTTTCACAGGCTAATTCCTCTCTTAAAACTGAGCATTGTCTGTATTTTCAATCACTCTCAATATAATACAGAGAACCATGTAAACTTACTCTGGTTACTAGTGAGGTTAAATAACTTTTCATGTGTGTATTGATCATCTTGAATTCTTTTTCATATGCATTTTTCACTCAAATTTCTTGCTTAGTGTTGCTATTGTGCAAAATCACTTTTAAAGGCTTTTGTATAAGGTTATAGAAACGTTTTTACATATATTGCAGATGTGTAAAAAGTTTTTATTATGTTTTATTCATTGCTTAAAATGGAATTTTGTGCTTATTTCATTTTTAAAAATTTAAATATTAATTCCATCTTCCTGTATGGTTGCTAGTATATTATTTTTAACTGTCATTTCATTTCTGAACTAAAAAGGAAGATATGCCTTAGTCTACTCAGGGATTTCTCAAATTTCAGTACTGAATTTTTTTGACATATTAATTATTAACAACAATCTATCAACTTAATACCCAGCATTTCATACTTGTGAATTTTTAGGGTAGTCTAAAACGTCCCTATCTTTTCTCATATTAGTAAACTTTCAAACTCTTTCTTAGGTTTTAAGTTTTCACATAATGAATCTTGCAGGAAAATAAAACTAATCTCTTGGTTCACTATTTCACTGAAAAGACTGAACACTTTTGGTGCACCACATACCCTTTTAGTTGCTGGGAATAACGCAGTGAAAATAGAGAAAACAGAAAAATAATTTATGTCTTTGTAAGCCTTCTAACAAGTGAGTAAACAGAAAAAAATACGTGAATTTTTTAAAGATATATATATATTTTTAAATATATGTATTTTAAAGAGATTATATATATATATATATAGACAGATAGATAATATGTACACATAGGCTTAAAAGAAGGCTAGTGCAACAATAAAAGTAAGAATAGTTCACCATAATGAGATCAATGAGGATGGAGAGGAGTTTTCAGAATGTGGAGTCAACAGGATTTGCTGAAAGATTTGACTGGATTGCATGTAGAAGAATCTAGAATGACACAAACGTTTTAAACTAAGAACTTGAAAATACAGAGATGCCACTTATTGAAATGGGGAAGATTTTAAGTGAAACAGGTTTGGTTAAGGGAAAGATCAGGACTTTGATTCAGACCTTTGAAGTTTGAGATACTGCTCTATGGTTATGTGGAAATGCTGATCAGGCAGCTGGATATAGAAGCTCATGGGGAATATTTAGGCTGAATATATAATTCCAAAAGCTATCACCATATTGATGATATCTATGCCACATGCTGGTGTGAAATCACCAAGGTAATTATGCAGACTGACACTCTGGGATTTCTATGTCTACCTGAAAGGGAGAAAGAATTAGTGGTGGAATTGTGAAGACAACCAGTGACAGAAAAGAAAAATCAGAGAGTATAGTGTCCTAGAAGTCAAGTAAAGAAAGTATATCAGTGATAAAACAGTAACCAACGCTATCGAATTCTGCCGATATATAGCAAATTTTGAGAATTTATCAAGCATTTAGCAAATGCAGGTTATTGGGTACATCGCCGACCGCAGTTGCAGTAAAATAGCAGGGAAAAATTTTGTTTGTGCAATATTCAAGAGAGAATGGAAGAATAGAAATTGGAGACTAAAAGTCTCTTTCAAAGGAGTGTGATTTAAAAGCCCATCATAATCGGAGGCTTTGGCAACTGGGTAGTTCCCCTAATAATTGGTGCCCCCGACATGGCGTTCCCCCGTATAAATAACATAAGCTTCTGACTCCTCCCTCCTTCCTTCTGCTCGCATCTGCCATAGTGGAAGCCGGTGCCGGAACAGGTTGGACAGTTTACCCTCCCTTAGCAGGAAATTACTCCCACCCTGGAGCTTCCGTAGATCTGACCATTTTTTCCTTGCATCTAGCAGGCATCTCCTCTATTCTAGGAGCTATCAACTTCATTACAACAATTACAACATTACAACATTAGAACTTTACAACTTCATTACAACAATTATCAATATAAAACCCCCTGCCATAACTCAATACCAAACACCCCTTTTCTTCTGATCCATCTTAATCCCAGCAGTCCTGCTTCTCCTATCCCTCCCAGTCCTAGCTGCTGGCATTACCATGTTATTAACAGACCGCAACCTCAATACCACCTTCTTTGACCCAGCCGGAGGAGGAGACCCTATCCTGTACCAACACCTATTCTGATTTTTTGGCCACCCCGAAGTTTATATTCTTATCCTACCAGGCTTCGGGATAATTTCCCACATTGTAACTTACTACTCCGGAAAAAAGGAACCATTCGGGTATATAGGCATGGTCTGGGCTATGATATCAATTGGTTTCTTAGGATTTATTGTATGAGCCCACCATATATTTACAGTAGGAATAGACGTAGACACACGAGCCTACTTCACCTCTGCTACCATAATCATGGCTATTCCCACTGGCGTCGAAGTATTTAGTTGGCTCGCTACACTCCACCGAAGCAATACCAAATGATCTGCTGCAGTACTCTGAGCCCTAGGGTTCATTTTTCTCTTCACTGTAGGTGGCCTAACCGGCATTGTATTAGCAAACTCATCATTAGATATCATACTGCACGATAGATACTACGTCGTAGCTCACTTCTATTACGTTCTATCAATAGGAGCTGTATTCGCCATCATAGGGGGTTTTATCCACTGATTCCCTCTGTTCTCAGGTTACACTCTAGACCAAACCTATGCCAAAATTCATTTTGCTATCATGTTCATTGGTGTAAATCTAACTTTCTTCCCACAGCACTTTCTTGGCCTATGTGGAATACCCCGACGTTACTCGGACTACCCCGATGCATACACCACATGAAATATTCTGTCATCTGCAGGCTCATTTATTTCCCTAACAGCAGTAATACTAATAATTTTTATAATTTGAGAAGCCTTCGCTTCAAAATGAAAAGCCCTAATAATCGAACAACCCTCCACCAACCTGGAGTGGCTATATGGATGCCCTCCACCCTATCATACGTTTGAAGAACCCATATACATAAAACCTAGACGAAAAAGGAAGGAATCAAACCTCCTAAAGCTGGTTTCAAGCCAACCCCACAGCCTCTATGACTTTTTCAAAAAGATATTAGAAAAACCATTTCATAACTTTGTCAAAGTTAAGTTACAGGTTAAACCCCGTATATCTTAATGGCACATGCAGCACAAGTAGGTCTACAAGACGCTACTTCTCCTATCATAGAAGAACTAATCATCTTTCATGATCATGCCCTCATAATCATTTTTCTCATCTGCTTTCTAGTCCTGTACGCCCTTTTCGTAACACTCACAACAAAACTAACTAATACTAGTATCTCAGACGCCCAAGAGATAGAAACCGTCTGAACGATCCTACCCGCTATTATCCTAGTCCTAATCGCCCTCCCATCCCTGCGTATCCTCTACATAACAGACGAGATCAACGACCCCTCCTTTACTATCAAATCAATTGGACATCAATGTTATTGAACCTACGAATACACCGACTATGGTGGACTAATCTTCAACTCCTATATACTCCCCCCATTATTCCTAGAACCAGGTGACCTACGACTCCTTGACGTTGATAACAGGGTGGTCCTCCCAGTTGAAGCCCCCGTCCGTATAATAATTACATCACAGGATGTCTTACACTCATGAGCTGTCCCCACACTGGGCCTAAAAACAGATGCAATTCCCGGACGCCTGAACCAAACCACATTCACTGCTACACGACCAGGGGTATACTACGGCCAATGCTCAGAAATCTGTGGAGCAAACCACAGTTTTATGCCCATCGTCCTAGAATTAATTCCCCTAAAAATCTTTGAAATAGGACCCGTATTCACCCTATAACGCACCTTTCACCCCTCTCCAGAGCCCACTGTAAAGCTAACCTAGCATTAACCTTTTAAGTTAAAGATTAAGAGAATCACTACCTCTTTACAGTGAAAATGCCACAGCTAAACACCACTGTATGACCCACCATCATTACCCCAATACTCCTCACACTATTTCTCATCACCCAACTAAAAATATTAAATACAAATTACCATTCACCCCCCTCACCAAAACCCATTAAAATAAAAAACTACGATAAACCCTGAGAACCAAAATGAACGAAAATCTATTCGCTTCATTCATTGCCCCTACAGTTCTAGGCCTACCCGCCGCAGTACTGATCATTCTATTTCCCCCTTTACTAATCCCCACCTCCAAATACCTCATCAACAACCGACTGATTACCACTCAACAGTGGCTAATTCAACTGACCTCAAAACAAATAATAGCTATACATAACGCCAAAGGACGAACCTGATCTCTCATACTAATATCCTTAATTACTTTTATTGCCACAACTAATCTCCTCGGACTCCTGCCCCACTCATTTACACCAACCACCCAACTATCTATAAACCTAGCCATGGCCATCCCCCTGTGAACAGGTACAGTAATTACAGGCCTTCGCTCTAAAACCAAAAATGCCCTAGCCCATCTCCTACCACAGGGCACACCTACACGCCTTATTCCCATATTAATCATTATTGAAACCATCAGCCTACTTATTCAACCAGTAGCCCTAGCCGTACGCCTAACTGCTAACATCACTGCAGGCCACCTACTTATGCACTTAATTGGAAGTGCCACACTAGCAATATCAACTGTTAACCTCCCCTCAACGCTCATCATCTTCATAATCCTAATTCTATTAACTATTCTAGAAATCGCTGTTGCCCTAATCCAAGCCTACATTTTTACACTTCTAGTGAGCCTCTACCTACACGACAACACATAATGGCCCACCAATCACATGCCTACCATATAGTAAAACCCAGCCCATGACCCCTAACGGGGGCCCTCTCAGCCCTCCTGATAACCTCTGGCTTAGCCATATGATTCCACTTCTATTCCACAACCCTACTCACACTAGGCCTACTAACCAACGCGCTAACCATATACCAATGGCGACGTGATGTAATGTGAGAAAGCACGTACCAAGGCCACCACACACCACCCATCCAAAAAGGTCTCCGATATGGAATAGTCCTATTTATCACCTCAGAAATCTTCTTCGCCGGATTTTTCTGAGCTTTCTACCATTCCAGCCTAGCCCCTACCCCCCAACTAGGAGGACACTGACCTCCAACAGGCATCACCCCACTGAACCCCCAGAAGTCCCACTTCTGAACACCTCCGTACTACTCGCATCAGGAGTCTCAATCACTTGAGCCCACCATAGCCTAATAGAAAATAATCGAAACCAAATAATTCAAGCGTTACTTATTACAATTTTACTAGGTGTTTACTTTACCCTCCTACAAGCCTCAGAGTATTTCGAAACGCCCTTTACCATCTCCGACGACGGCATCTATGGCTCAACATTTTTTGTAGCCACAGGCTTTCACGGACTCCACGTCATCATTGGATCAACTTTCCTCACTATTTGCCTCATCCGCCAACTAATATTTCTCTTTACATCTAAACATCACTTCGGCTTTGAAGCCGCCGCCTGGTACTGACACTTCGTAGATGTAGTCTGACTGTTTCTATACGTCTCAATCTACTGATGAGGATCCTACTCTTTTAGTATAAACAGTACCGTTAACTTCCAATTAACGAGTTTTGATGATATTCAAAAAAGAGTAATAAACTTTGCCCTAATTCTAATAGTCAATACCCTCCTAGCCCTACTATTAATAGTTATTACATTCTGATTACCACAACTCAACAGTTACATAGAAAAATCCAACCCTTACGAATGTGGCTTCGACCCCCTATTCCCTGCCCGCATTCCTTTCTCCATGAAATTCTTCTTAGTAGCCATCACCTTTCTATTATTTGACCTAGAAATTGCTCTCCTACTGCCCTTACCATGAGCCCTACAAACAACCAACTTACCACTAATAGTCATATCATCCCTCTTATTAATCATTATCCTAACCCTAAGCCTAGCCTACGAATGATCACAAAAGGGATTAGACTGAGCCGAATTGGTACATAGTTTAAATAAAACGAATGATTTCGACTCATTAAATTATGATAGTCATATTTACCAAATGCCCCTTATTTATATAAATATTATACTAGCATTTACTATCTCACTTCTAGGAATATTAGTATACCGCTCATACCTGATATCGTCCCTACTATGTCTAGAAGAAATAATATTGTCACTATTTATTATGGCTACTCTCATAACCCTTAACACCCACTCCCTCTTAGCCAACATCGTGCCTATCACCATATTAGTCTTTGCTGCCTGCGAGGCAGCAGTAGGCCTAGCCCTACTAGTTTCAATCTCCAACACATACGGCTTGGACTACGCCCATAACCTAAACCTACTCCAATGCTAAAACTAATTATTCCAACAATCATATTACTACCACTAACATGATTCTCCAAAAAACATATAATTTGAATCAACACAACCATCCACAGCCTAATTATCAGCATTATCCCCCTACTATTTTTCAACCAGATCAACAACAACCTATATAGCTATTCTCTATCCTTCTCCTCCGACCCCCTAACGACCCCCCTTCTAATACGGACAACCTGACTCCTACCCCTCGTAATCATAGCAAGCCAACGCCACCTATTCAACGAACCCCTATCACGAAAAAAACTCTACCTCTCTATACTAATCTTCCTCCAAATCTCCTTAATTATAACATTCACAGCCACAGAACTAATTATATTCTACATCTTCTTCGAAGCCACACTTATCCCCACCCTAGCTATTATCACCCGATGAGGCAACCAACCGGAACGTCTAAACGCAGGCACATATTTCCTATTTTATACCCTAGTGGGCTCCCTCCCCCTACTCATCGCATTAATCCACACACACAACACCCTGGGCTCACTAAATATTTTATTACTCACCCTTACTGCCCAAGAGCTATCAAACTCCTGAGCTAGTAACTTAATATGACTAGCATACACAATAGCTTTCATAGTAAAAATGCCTATGACTCCCTAAAGCCCATGTTGAAGCCCCCATCGCTGGCTCAATAGTACTCGCTGCAGTGCTCTTAAAATTAGGTGGCTATGGCATAATGCGCCTCACCCTCATTCTCAACCCCCTGACAAAACACATAGCTTATCCCTTCCTCATACTATCTCTATGAGGCATAATCATAACAAGCTCCATCTGCCTACGACAAACAGACTTAAAATCACTCATTGCATGCTCTTCAATTAGCCACATAGCCCTCGTAGTAATAGCTATTCTCATCCAAACCCCCTGAAGCTTCACCGGCTCAGTCATTCTCATAATTGCCCACGGACTTACATCCTCCTTATGATTCTGCCTAGCAAACTCAAACTACGAGCGAACCCACAGCCGCATCATAATTCTCTCTCAAGGACTTCAAACCCTACTCCCACTAATAGCCTTTTGATGACTTCTGGCAAGCCTCGCCAACCTCGCTTTGCCCCCCACCATTAACCTACTAGGAGAACTCTTCGTACTAGTGACCTCATTCTCCTGATCAAACATCACCCTCCTACTCACAGGACTTAACATACTAATCACAGCCCTATACTCCCTCTATATATTTACCACAACACAATGAGGCTCGCTCACACACCACATTAACAACATAAAACCCTCATTTACATGAGAAAACACTCTCATATTCATACACCTATCCCCCATCCTCCTCCTATCCCTTAACCCTGATATCATTACCGGTTTTACCTCCTGTAAATATAGTTTAACCAAAACATCAGATTGTGAATCTGATAACAGAGGCTCACAGCCCCTTATTTACCGAGAAAGCTCGTAAGAACTGCTAACTCATACTCCCATGTCTAACAACATGGCTTTCTCGACTTTTAAAGGATAACAGCCATCCGTTGGTCTTAGGCCCCAAAAATTTTGGTGCAACTCCAAATAAAAGTAATAACCATGTATGCCACCATAACCATCCTAGCCCTAACTTCCTTAATTGCCCCCATCATTGCCACCTTCATCAACCCTAACAAAAAGAGTTCATACCCCCACTATGTAAAATCAATTATTGCATCCGCCTTTATTATTAGCCTCCTCCCCACAACAATATTCATATGCCTAGACCAAGAAGTTATTATCTCAAACCGACACTGAGCAACAACCCAAACAATACAACTCCCGCTAAGCTTTAAACTAGACTATTTCTCCATAATATTAATCCCTGTAGCACTATTCGTCACATGATCCATCATAGAATTCTCACTATGGTATATAAGCTCAGACCCAAACATTAATCAGTTTTTCAAGTATCTGCTTATTTTCCTAATCACCATACTAATCCTAGTTACAGCTAACAACCTATTCCAACTCTTCATCGGCTGAGAGGGCGTAGGGATTATATCCTTCTTACTCATTAGCTGGTGGTATGCTCGAACAGATGCCAACACAGCAGCCGTCCAAGCAATCCTATACAACTGTATTGGTGACATTGGCTTCATCCTAGCCCTAGCATGATTTTTCCTACACTCCAACTCATGAGAACCACAACAAATATTCCTCTTAAGTGCTAACCCCATCCTTATCCCACTACTAGGTTTCCTCCTAGCAGCAGCAGGAAAATAAGCTCAACCAGGCCTTCACCCCTGACTCCCCTCAGCCATGGAAGGCCCTACCCCTGTCTCAGCCCTACTCCACTCAAGCACCATAGTTGTAGCTGGGGTCTTTCTACTCATCCGCTTCCACCCCCTAGCAGAAAATAGCCTGCCAACCCAAACCCTCACACTATGTTTAGGCGCTGTAACTACCCTACTCCCAGCAGTCTGCGCCCTCACACAAAATGATATCAAAAAAATCGTGGCCTTCTCTACTTCAAGCCAATTGGGACTCATAATAGTCACAATCGGCATCAACCAGCCATACCTAGCATTCCTACAGATCTGTACCCACGCCTTCTTCAAAGCCATGCTATTTATATGCTCCAGATCCATTATCCATAACCTCAACAATGAACAAGACATTCGAAAAATAGGAGGACTACTCAAAACTATACCCCTCACTTCAACCTCCCTCACCATTGGCAGCCTAGCACTTGCAGGAATACCCTTTCTCACAGGTTTCTACTCCAAAGACCTCATCATCGAAACCGCAAACATATCATACACCAACGCCTGAGCCCTATCTATTACTCTCATCACCACCTCCCTGACAAGCGCCTACAGCACTCGAATAATTCTTCTCACCCTAACAGGCCAACCTCGCTTCCCAACCCTTAACAATATCAATGAAAACCGCCCCACCCTATTAAACCCCATTAAACGCCTAACAATCGGAAGTCTTTTCGCAGGATTTCTCATCACCAACAGCATTTTCCCCGCATCCACTCCCCAAATAACAATCCCACTTTACCTAAAACTCACAGCCCTAGGCATCACCTCCCTAGGACTCCTTACAGCCCTAGACCTCAACTACCTAACCAACAAACTCAAAATAAAAACCCCACTATATACATTTTACTTTTCTAATATACTCGGATGCTACCCCAGTATTACTCATCGCACAATCCCTTACCTAAGCCTTCTTGCAAGCCAAAATTTACCCCTACTTCTTCTAGACCTAACTTGACTAGAGAAACTGTTACCTAAAACAATTTCACAATACCAAATCTCCGCCTCCATCACCACCTCAACTCAAAAAGGCATAATCAAACTTTATTTCCTCTCTTTTTTCTTCCCACTCCTCCTAACCCTTCTTCTAATCACATAATCTATTACCCGGAGCAATCTCAATTACAATATATACACCAACAAATAACGTTCAACCAGTAACTACCACCAATCAACGCCCATAATCATACAAAGCCCCAGCACCAATAGGATCTTCCCGGATCAACCCTGGCCCCTCTCCTTCATAAATCATTCAACTTCCCACACTATTAAAATTTACCACAATCACCACCCCATCATACTCTTTCACCCATAACACTAACCCTACCTCCATCACTAACCCCACTAATACACTTACCAAGACCTCAATCCCTGACCCCCATGCCTCAGGGTACTCCTCAATAGCTATCGCCGTAGTATACCCAAAAACGACCATTATACCCCCTAAATAAATTTTAAAAAACCATTAAACCTATATAACCTCCCCCATAATTTAAAATAATAACACACCCAACCACACCACTAACAATCAACACTAAACCCCCATAAATAGAAGGCTTAGAAGAAAACCCCACAAACCCCATTACTAAACCCACACTCCATAAAAATAAAGCATATGTCATTATTCTCGCACAGACTACAACCGTGACCAATGATATGAAAAACCATCCTTGCATTTCAACTACAAGAACACTAATGACCCCTATACGCAAAATCAACCCGTTAATAAAATTAATCAACCACTCATTTATTGACCTTCCCACCCCATCCAATATCTCCACATGATGGAACTTCGGCTCACTTCTTGGCACCTGCCTAATCCTCCAAATCATCACAGGACTATTCCTAGCCATACACTACTCACCAGACGCTTCAACTGCCTTCTCATCGATCGCCCACGTCACCCGGGACGTGAACTATGGCTGAATTATCCGCTACCTCCACGCTAACGGAGCCGCAATATTCTTCATCTGCCTCTTCCTACACATCGGCCGAGGCCTATATTACGGCTCATTTCTCTACCTAGAAACCTGAAACACTGGCATTATCCTTCTACTCACAACCATAGCAACAGCCTTCATAGGTTATGTTCTCCCATGAGGCCAAATATCCTTCTGAGGAGCCACAGTAATCAGCAGCATTCATTATGATATCCAAAAATAAAATCTGAAGATTTCTCTTCCAAATGAGTCTATATTAAGCAAAAGATATTTTGCTGCCTCTTTGAGAAACTGGATGTATCTGAAATTAATGTGAACGGCTAAACCACACACACAAACCTTACACTGTCAAATACCGTAAATGCCATTATGAATAAGTTTGAGATGTTTAATATTTGCATATGAGTTTAAATTAGTGGAGTAAATTATACTTCAAATAAAAGTAAGACTTTCATGTCTCCAATATAGAGTTTTAAAAGAAATCAGCCACTGGGAGAGATTATATAGCTACACACTGTGGGAGCCTGAAAGACAGTTCTATAGCACAGACCTTCTAAGAGCACTTCAGTAAAATGAACACGAGACTCAGAGTCACAAGACTTGAGTTCCTGTCCTGACTACAGGCTAGGACCACTTGTGATTTATAAGGGCAGTGTTAAATAATTGCTCTGCTACTTTCGCCTTTGTTGATGTGTACAATGCACTCAATGATATAATGTGTTCATTGGCACACATGTGCACATAGGGGTGGAGATGTTTAAGAAAATAGCCGTCTTAACAAACAGCAAATTCCTTCCAAATTTCAGTTAAAATTCAAGTCATGTTGACTGTGCTTAAGCATTTTGTTCTACAGCATAATAATACTTGGTGCAATTTCTTTTTTTGTTGACTCCACCAAGTTTTTTAATGCTTGTTTAATTGAAACAAGTTAATGCAGCATAAAATACTTTAGCTTAGTTAATAAAGTAAAATACTATGGTCTGTTTGAAAATTCAGCTACTCCCCAAAATGGTTAACTAAAGCAATCTCATGAATCCTGGGCAGTTTCAAAGGATGTACACTGAATTGGTCTATATGACTCCATTCTGGGAATCCATTCCCTCTCCCACATCTAACAGTAGGCATCAAAGATCCAAAAGGAACTTAAACTAGAGATGTAACAAAGGGCTTGACAGTTGCCTGAGGGAAAAAGTTTTCTCACCCAAACTACGTGGGCTTTATTTAAGGGATCCGTTAAATTAATTTATGATATTTCACATGTATTTTAATAATGGCAATATAATCTCAGAGTAAGTTATATTAATACATTTACATTAATCTAGATAGAGTATTTGGTTCATTTTCCAAATGGCATCTTAAGGCAACAAAATGCTGGAAGCATTGTTATACTTTAAAAATCATCTAGTCTAGTTATTAAAAATATTCCTAAGAAAGAGTCTCCTAGCTGCCGCAAAGGTCAGGGTATGTGAGAGATTGAGTTTATCCCCTTTTCCATTATTCATTACAATTAGTCCCATTATGTTGTATGAATAAATGATGTGGGGTGCTTTGCCATAATTACATAATAACATTACACAATTGGAAAAATATCTTTGAAGCACAATTAAGCCAAATATCCCATTCCAATTAAAATGTCTTAATGTATTAATATTTTCATACTTAATCTGGGAAAGCTAATGTACCAAGCATTGGGAATGGAGTGGAAAACAGATACTGTCTCCAATCCAGTCTAGGATACAGTCTGTTACTGAAGAGAAATAATTAAACAATTTTGCAAATAAGTATAAATGTACAGCTTGCTAATTACTATGAGAGTGGCATGATGCTACAAAACCGTATTGTACAGGATTTGACATAGACTGGGAGATGACAGATGACTTCTCATATGAATGATTGGTGAAGTGTGATTATATACAAATGTTTAGAAGAATCTATATCTAATTGTAGACTTATCTGCAATTGAAATGGGAGAGCCACTCTTTATGTAACTATAACTTTCAATTACATATACCAGTATGAACATTCTTCACAACAATGTGATCAGAGTAGACCTCAACTTATAGGCACTTTTCTGATCATCACTGTTTCCTGGCCTGAGCAAATTATTGATTAAACATTACATCCATAAGGAAAATTGGTCTTAAACTGTAAATGTATACTCACAGTAAGATTCCACCTTTCTATAAGCTTTCTTATATTCTTTCCTTGTTGTTGAGCATGTAAATATTCAACAAGTTTCTTCAATATAACTATTCAGTTTATATGTTAGAAAATCTTAAGGTAATATTTAGAAGTAAAATTTTTTCTTGTTTACTGAAGAAATATTTGCATTAGTTCTACTATCATTTAGAAAAATATATTCTGAAAAAGTCATACTTCAAAAAATCTGTTTGGGATTAAAAATAGCAACTTTATAGTAGAAACCTAGACATTCAAACCACAACTCTCATTTTCAGTCAGAATTGACTTTTGATATGACTTTGAATTCATCTCAGTGTCTTGATTTATCCATTGATAAAGGAGAAATTAAAATTATTACCTAGCTACAGGAGTCTTGTAAGGAATTAATGTATTTAAATTTTGTTAGCATCTAAGATAAAAGGTTCTAGATGAGTACAAAATATTACTCAAGATGAATGTTATAGTTCATCTCGCATTCAGGTTAATAAACATCACTTTAGATCAAAGGTTTATTTTTTGCATTTCTGCAGAAATATAAAGAAAATTATTTATCTTCAATATTCTGCTGACAGTAATTTTTTTAAGTGTCATGAACTGTTACCAGGGACTGAAGGAAATAGTTCTTGGCACTTTCCAATTCCCTATTTTGTGGCATTATCTACAGCAGCTATATTGTGCAAGTAACCTTCAAAATTAAAAGTAGCATCTCTGGATCAAAAAAAAGAAGAAGAAAAGTACTTAGCAAGCCAATAACAATAACAATTTAAGCAATGAGAGATTAAAATTATGTAATAAAGATCAAGGAGAACAAAAAAGGAAATGGCATCATTGGGAAGATTGTAATGACAAGTTTTGAAATTGCTGCATGTCTATTACAATTTATTTTAAATAACATAAACTAAATAAAAGTTCTTTTAACTTTCATTAACATTAGTTAAAATATCAATGAGAAACTCTCTTTTTGGGCAAAGACTTATTTTACTTATGTTTGCTTATAGGACAAATGACCTGACCTTGCTTTTTCTTTATATTGATTTTAAACATGTGGCATAGCACACAGGGACATAATGCAACTAAAAACACTGCAGAAGATTAACAGAAATAATCTAATGTGTTCTGGGTGGGAAATTTCTGTGCCGAATTTCTTAAAATATTTTGCTCGCTTCATTAATACTTATTTGGATTTTCATTGACTTTTGGAAAGAATGAGATTTAGTAGTTAGATATAAAAGTGAAAAAACCTCCAGAATCCCTTTGGGTTCCCTATTGACTTGAATAAATGTAGCCAAACAACCTTCGGCCCATGTATTTACGTATATGTACATATTGCTCCTGGATCAAAATAAAAATCTGTGCATTATCCCAAATCTACATGAGAATCTCAGACATTAAAAAATTATAAAATTATAATGTTAGGGATGAGTAATTTTTCCTATTAGTAATTTTTTTTCACTTTTAGACACCATAAGAGATATAAATAAGCAGCTCATAATGTTTTTTGAGATTCTCAGAAATTGGTTCTGGGAAATATTACCTTGAGGTAATTAGCAAAAAAACTAACTAGTAGAAATGAGGAAATAATCATAGTTAATTTAATTTAAATACCTTTTTTAAATTTAGTGACAAATTTACAAATTTAATTAGTTTCAAAGGTTTTTCTTTATTTTTGGAAGGGGTAAAGCACTGTAAGTAGAGCCTAGGAATGAATGGACAGTAAGTAACTATTCAATTTGATAATATATTAGGCAGTTTCTAGAAAGCTTTATTACCTTATAAAACCAAAGGCATGAACAGAGCTTTGAGATCATCTAGTCTAGTTATTAGAACATTTTTCTAAGAAACAATCTCTTGGCTGCCACTAAGGTCAGGGTATGTGATAGATTGAGTTTAGCCCCTTTACCATTATTCAAACAGATCTGTTCTGAGTTTACCTTTTATATATAGCAGTTCCATAAAAGTTTCATTGCAAAAAATGGTTAAGTTGCTTAAAACAGTTTGAAATGCACTGCTTTACACTATACTTTAGAGGTGAGAAATTTCTTCTCACCTGAGAGCCAGAGTGGAAATGGTTTTTATATCATGAAGTTAGTGCTTTGAACTTTGAAATCATTAAAGCACTATTTTTTCTCATGTGTTAAGACTTCAGTGATACCTGTCCTAAGACCCTCAACTCCCTGCTCTCTCTGTAACAGGTGCACTCACCTCCCTTTTTATTTTATTTTTTTTTTAATAATTCAAGAATGCTTCTGCCCTAAAGACTTCACCCTGGATGTTCTCCATGGCTGAAATGGCCTTTCCCAAGATAACTGCATATGTCTTTCCTACAACTTGAAACTAGAAGAACAAGGCAAATTTGAGACAACCAGTTTTTCTGTGATTTGCTTACTAATGTTTCTCCAGAACCCAGAACAGTGCTTAGAACATAGTGGATTCTCAATAAATATGTGATTATTGGAAGAAAAGAAGCAGTTAGAAGTGAACATCTGATTAGCTAAATGTTCAAGTAATATTGAACTATTTGCATGCCTATTTCTTAATCAATTTTTAAAGCCATCTTTTTCATGTCAATTATGCAATAGTAACCACATTTGCATTACGGGTTTATTGATAAGAATTTGTTTTAAGGAAAATCTGCCCCTTTTTCATTAATATATGTATATGTAATTGGAGATAAAATTTCAATGATTATTTTTAGATACATGAAAGTTTGGGCATTGCCTCTTAACAAGATTACATTTTTGATTATTATGTAATCAGCTATCACTTAGCTCACAAATTTAGGCAAAAATCTTGATTAAAATTACCACTGTTATTTTAAAATAATGTAATTCTGCTTCTTACTCTGAATCAGACACCCACTCTGCCATACACATCCGGAGGACTTTCTTGATTAAAACACTGAGTTATCTAATTACTTCTGTGCCCTATAAATATATAGCATATGTTGAAAAAGTAGAAGCATGAGACTTTTTAAAATAGATTTTCTATTTATCTTTCTTACTTAAAATTTTAACCCATGTTAGTTAATTATCTTTAAGCATTAAAGTTTCCCAATAAAATGTGCAATTTGTGCCCTCTGTTATGCTCATTTCCATTTTTGGAAATATTGTTAAGCTTGTTTGAATATACTTGAAGCACTAATAACAAGGAAAAGCTTATTTTCTCCATAGAAAAACTGGTTGTCTTAATTTTGCCTCGTTCTTCTAACTTCAAGTGTTTTTTTTCCAGTTATATGGTGACTTTTATGTATTCTAGAGAAATTACCACTTATCCAAGTGCATATAAAAATTACTCATCAAATAATTAATAGTAATCACCACCACTTTGTATATTTGTATTTTCTCTGCATGTATTTCTCAACAATTGTGCTTCTTTCTTTTCCAGAATATAAAACTTACATTTCCTAAAACATTCCTTTTAAATTTTAACTCTTGTGTGTATGTGTGTGTGTGTGTGTGTGTGTGTGTGTGTGAGAGAGAGAGAGAGAGAGACAGAAAGATTTCAGCTTGAGAGTAAGCTATGTTAAACTTTATCACTAATAAATCTCATAAATGTCTGGATGTGTCTAGACTCAAAGAATGGTGCCTTGATTAAGTGAAAGTCTGTTTTATTGGGAAGCCAAATAAATTTTGGGGAAAGCACTAATTCTAAGGAAAGAGGGTGTCAGACCCAAGGCAGGCACAATAATAATACTTTTCTTATTCCCAGGAACAGGACCTGGCACATCACTGCAGCACAATTAATATTTTAAGTGTCTGGTTAAAAGAACAGCTGAGAGTAAAGTATAGTCACTTCCATATACATTTTTAAATTCAGCCTAAATGCCATAAACTTGTATGTGAATCCAACAGAGAAGGATATTAAAAACAAACAAATAAAAAACACCCCAAAACCTAAAGATGTAGGTCAAGATGTTATTTTTACCCACACAGACACACTCACACATGCCTGGACACACACAATCTCTACAATATAGTGAAAAAGAAAGCAGCATTGCTCAGAGACAAATATAGAAATGTAGACGTGTGTGTGTGTGTGTGTGTGTGTCTGTGTGTGTTGTGTGTAACAATAGAGCTCAATTATCTAGGCTTTTCACACAAAAAAAACATAGGGCAGCTTTGGCTCAGAAGGATAATTCATTCTGCCTTTGGCCATAATAACCTCCTAATTATGGCCACTGTTTATTCTGCCTTCCTCATTGCTTTTGCTTATTTCTTCTTCCTGAAACAGTAATTATTCACTACCCCTCTCTCTGTTTCTCTCTTTTTCACACACCCCCACAGACACACACACCTACACACACAGAGTTCTCATCTGGCTAGCTCCTAGTCAATTTTACAAAACCTCTAGGCCTAAATTTAATTCCTCTGAAAGAAATCAGTGAAATTAGGCTCCATTTTTAATTTTCCCTCAGACTACCCTACATTTTGTTTTACAATATTATGATTCATAATTCCATATTAATTATTCATCGTCTGGCTCACCCAGTAGGGTGTGAAGCTCATCAGGCTAGATTATTTGACTGTATTATTCCACAATATAACTCAGCATATAACACACAGTGAAGATGTGCTAAGAATTTGGTGAGTGACTTGATGATTGGAGACTGGCCTTTGGGCCCATGTTCCAGCAGCTCCCCTGGCAGCATGTTGTGCATCTGTGGCTGAAGGAGCCATAATATAAAAAAAGAACTGACAATGGGAAATGTTGTCTTGGCATCTTTTAGGGCAGTAGCAGCTGGGACTCTTTGCAGAAATATTAGCCTTCTTGAATATGGGATTCCAGCAGTGGTAGCAAGTGCTATTATTGCTTGATTATAGCTCAGAAACATGTTTATTCTTATCAGTTCTCATCCCTTACATTATAACTGCTGTCAAAGCCTCTATTCCACCTTCAAATTGAAGGTAATTTTAATGAGTCAAGTTTTATTAAACTCATTGGAATTTTATTAAAATTCAACTTTTATTAAACACTGAGAATGACCAATTTTGTGTATGTACGGATATCAAACAACATAGAACTGTCCTCACTCAAGAACAAATAATAAAGAAATAATACCTCCAACATGGGACCTAGTGATATCATGCAACAAATACTTATGAAATATTATCAATATACGGAGGAGAAAGCAAACTTTGAAAGAGAGAAAAACATTTTTGAAACCACTACTGTTATTGGGGTCTAGTATTTTGGTACCCTAGAGAAAACTGTAGGATCTACTCTCCGTTTTTGAAGGTAGCTTAGAAGGTAACCTTTGGCATGTTAATTTACACAGAGTTAAACAAAATTTCCCATGTTTTGTAGGCAAATATTTATGGTGACTCTGTTAAGCTGGAGATGGATCTTCTATTTATCCTTGATTGAATTCTTCAGAGGTAATCATTCTTATATGTTTTGAAGTAGTTCTTCCAAATGAATTTAGGGAATACTGCATCCCATATTGTATTCCTATGTCCCAGGACTTAACCACTTTCATTCCATTTATCTATCTATCCATATACATTCTTCCATGTGCTACCTACTATTTATTAAATTTTAATTATGCCATTAATGTGTTATATACATTTAAAATGTTAACATATTTATCGCTTACAGCAACGATTTGGAACGAATATGGGTGCTGAAAAGCCTATTTCCCTGACAAGTAGATTCATTAACGTGACATTCAATTACTTGTTCAAGATGAGACATCTAGTAGATAGTGAAACTGAACCGTGAACTCATGCCCTTATGCAGGGGTTTGTGATACTCACAAATACACATCTCCAAAATTAGGGTTACTGTATCAGGTTGTAAAATACCAACTTCTTCCCTTTTGCATAATACTAGATTAGAATCATGAAATGTAGGATAAAACGTAGAGCAGAGTGATGAAATGAACTGAAGCAGAAAGCAGAAGACAAAATGGCTTTGCTTGCCTCGGAAAAAATTTCGAAATAATTGGAAAAATAGTTGTAGAAGTTCACGCCTCTGATAGACTGTAGGTGTGTGAACATCTTCAACTGTATCATAACAAACCTTGGTATGTAATTTCCTAGTCCTATCTATATTTTATTGATTAATCCATTTATTTATGGATTAATTTATTGATTGATTCCTGGGTTACCCCATCTTTGCTTTCTTTTAAGTAATTTTATGAGAATTTTGATGGCACTGCTAAGCTAGCAAATATTTTACTTTGAAAGTTTCTAAATATTCTCTAATTCAAAGGAATGATTCACCAATTTTGAGATTACATTTTCTTAAAAAATAATCTACCTATTTAAGGAATAACTTTAGGTTGAAGATATTAGATTTTCATTGTCCAGATGTATTTTTATTGTTTTATTACATATTTTCTTTATGATAAGTTTATCTTATTTAATATATAGTCGAGTGGAAACTAGTTATGGGCTTAATCCGGTGTATTTTGTTGTTGTTTTCAATGTCATAAACTATACCTGGTCCCTGGACATCTGACTCATACATAAAAGCCACTGGTTACAATGGAAATTGATTAGGAAAATGATGTTATAATTCTCAGCATTACTGTAAGGTAATTTAAAATATATCTGCTCTCATGATGGGATACATGCATTACTGATTTAGAAAGGTGATATTTTATCAAAGCATGTGGAAGTCTGTATATGGGAAACATTCTTGATTCTCATTCTTTGTCTCTGTCTCAATATGTTTCCCTTTTTGTTTCTATGTATATGTATCATACATATATATACAGTCATGCACCACATAACAATGTTTAGGTCAATGATGGACCGCATATACAATGATGGTCCTATAAGATTATAGTACAGTAATTGTACTGTATCTTTACTATGTTCAGATATGTTTAGATACCCAAACAGTTACTATTGTTTTACAATTCTCTATAGTATTAAGTACAGGAGCATGCATTTCTTGGAATGTATCCTCATTAACGAATGCATGACTGTATCTATGTCTATCTATATCTATTTTGCTATCCTCTCTCTCTCTTCTTTCTCTGTTCTGTAACTTTCTGCATTATTTTCTGCCTCTTGGTTCAGTCTGTCTCTCTCTCCCTGTCTCTGTTTCTCTTTCTCAAATTGTTTATTCAGGTGGAAAATAGAAAAAGATAAATAGTTCACTGGAACTTGTAACATGTATGGCAAGTTGAAATTGGTGAATATGACCCCTAGTGTGAAATATCATACTTAAGAAGTTAAAGTACAGCTGTAAAACTTAGAAGATTGTCTTTCCTAAAAAAGCAAGAATTAAGCTAGATAATTTTAATGAAAATCTCACTACAAAAGATGTGTAAATATAAACATTGTTCATAAATGTGCTAATTTATCTTTCCTGCTAAGAAAATCATTCTGATTATCTTATAGTCAATATCCAACAGTATAAATACACAGGAAAATTTATTTGAAAAGGAAATGTATTGTTTCAGTTTGTAGAAAGGTTAGAAAGAATACTTTTTAAAAACATACATAATGCTAAAAATTACACTGAGGAAAAAAGGAGCAAACATAAAAATTCCCAGATCAATTAGCATCTTTAAAATTTTTAATCCTTTTTAGTTTCCTGGGAAGTTGATATACATAGAGGTTATAGTAACTATTGTTTGTTAACATTTGTAAATTACTTGAAAAAAAGGAATAGCAAATTGCCTTGACAGTTATTTTTCAGTGAAATATTATAATGGTGATTTTGTTTTAAAAATGTACTCATGGTAAAAGCGATTTTATTTTCAAAGTAAATTTTATGATAATGATCATTATATATTTTCACTTACTTAGCATTCTCAGTTTACAGTGGTTTTCCCAAAGTAAACAATGATGAGATTTTTAGACTATTTTCAGTTACCTCTTTTGGGCAGTTCAGTTCTAGGTTGAGACATATTTGAAAGCATAATTGAAATTCATCACTCTTAATTAATATAGCCTTATATTAAGACATAATACATGATAGAATGTCTCCATGCTTCTACTCTTTTTTCTTCAAAAGAGCTGGTTAGCCTTAACCATTTTATATAATTATTAGAATCACCTTGTCAAGTTCTGTAAGTAAACTTTTTGGAGTTTTGATTGGAATTCTATTGAATCTAGATAGTTTGAAGATAAGATAATAACTGCATATGTTTCCAGTTTTAACAAAAATAATGATTCATCTTTTGAATTACATATTCCTTAATGTGTATTAGTAAAATTATATAATATCCCTGTACAAATCTGATGTTTCCTGTTTGATTTATACCTATATATTTTATATATAAGAATGGATGTGATAACTTAGATTTGGATTTTTCCTGTTTACAACTGGTATAAAAAATTACAATTCACTAATGTATATTAATTTTGTATCCAGCCAGCTTATTAAACTCAACTATTATTTTAAAATTTTGCTTGTAGATTGTTTTAAATATTCTGGGTAAATGATCATATCACTTGAAAACAAGCTGTATTCTGTCCTTTCTCATGCTTACACCACTAAATTATATTTCTGGTCTTATACTATTGACTAGAGGCTATAATATTAAATTGGTGTAGTTGACATTTTCTTCTTACTCCTGATTTAAAAGGGAATGTTCATAAAGTTGTTATATTTATTATATAGTTAGCTCAGGTTTTTCTTGTTTATTTATTTAAGTATTCTGTGCAAAGCTAAGTAATTTCTTTTAAGTGCTCAAGTTCTTTTTTAAAAATAATGACTTGGTAATGAACTTTATAAAGTGCTTTGAGATGATCATATGGTTTCCACTTTAATTTTTTAAAGGCCTGAAATTTATTCATTTACTCACTTGGTTTTTTCACACAGCTTTTATTGGATGTATAATTTAAAAATCAAATATTTTACCCATTTTAAATGTAAAATTCAGTGTTTAGTAAATTTACGGCGTTGTATATCTATCACTACAATCTAATTTTAGAATGTTTCCATCAGTCCGAAAATGTCCATCGTGTCGAGCCCATTTGCAGTCATTTCCTGATTTTGCCTCCAATCCTAGAAAACCACTAATCTATTTTCCATCTCTGTAGATTTTCCTTTTCTGGGCTTTTCACATAAATGGAATCATGCAATATATGGTCTTTCATGTCTGGCTATTTTCATTTAGCATAACATTCTTGAAGTTCATCCATATTATCAGTATTTCATTCCTTCTTATGGCTGAAGTGCGTTCAATTCTGTGGCTATAACTCTTTTTTATGAGTATGCACTAGATGTATATATTAATGGAGTACATGAGATATTTTGATAGAGGCATACAATGTGTAATAATCATATCAGGGTAAATAGGATATCCATCATCTCAAGTATTTATCATTTCTGTGTCACAAACATTCCTATTATACACCTTCAGTTATTTTTAAATGTACAATAAATTATTGGGTTTTGTTTTGTTTTGTTTTTTCAAGATGAAGTCTCGCTCTGTCTTCCAGGCTGGAGTGCAGTGGTGCGATCTCGGCTCACTGCAACCTCTGCCTCCCGGGTTCAAGCAATTCTTCTGCCTCAGCCTCCCGAGTAGCTGGGACCACAGGAGCGTGCCACCATGCCTGGTAAGTTTTTTTGGTATTTTTTAGTAGAAATGGGGTTTCACCATGTTGGCCAGGATGGTCTCGAACTCCTGACCTCGGGTGATCTGCCCCCTTTGGCCTCCCAAAATGCTGGGATTACAGGCGTGAACCACCGTGCCCAGGCAATAAATTATTGTTGACTGTAGTGATCTTGTTGTGCTATCAAATATTAGGCCTTATTCATTCTATCTAACTATAGTTTTGTGCCCATTAACCATCCCTAATTCCCCCTACAACCCCTAATATGCTTTTCAGCATCTAGTAATGATCCTTCTACTCTCTATCTCCATGAGTTCAATTGTTTTAATTTTTAGCTCACACAAACGAGTGAGAACATGCAAAGTTTGTCTTCCCGTGCCTGGCTTATTTCACTTAACATAATGTCCTCCAGTTCCATCCATGTTGTTGCAAATGGCAGGATCTTATTCTTTTTTATGACTGAATACAGTACTTCATTGTGTATATGTACCACATTTTCTTTATCCATTTTTCTGTTGATGGGCACATAGCTTGCTTCCAAATCTTGGCTATTGTGAATAGCACATCAATAAGCATGAGACTGCAGATATCTCTCCAATATATTGATTTCCTTTCTTATGAATATATACCTAGCTAGATGATTGCTAGATAATATAGTAGTTCTAGTTTTAGTTTTTCCAGGGACCTCCATACTGTTTTCCACAGTGGCTGTACTAATTTATTTGATACATTCCCACTAAAAGTGTAGAAGGGTTCCCTTTTCCCCACAGCCTCACCAGCATTTGTCATTGCCTGTCTTTTGGATAAAAGCCACTTTAACTGGAGTGAGATGATATCTCATTGTAGTTTTGATTTGCACTTCTTTCATATTCAGTGTTGTTGAGCACCTTTTTATATACCTGTTTGCCATTTATATGTCTTCTTTTGAAAAATGTGTATTCAGATGTTTTGCCCATTTTTAAATCAGATTATTAGATTTTTTCTTATTGAGTTGTTTGAGCTCCTTATATATTCTGGTTATTAATCACACATGTCAGATGGAGAGTTTGCAAATATTTTGTCCAATTTTGTGGGTCATCTCTTCACTTTGTTGATTCTTTCTTAGCTGTGCAGAAGCTTTTTAACTTAATGTAATCCCATTTGTCCACTTTTTGCTTTGGTTCCTGTGCTTGTGGGGGATTGTTCAAGAAAACTTTGCCCAGCAAATGTCTTGGATGTCCTGGAAAATACAGTTTCAGGTCCTTGATTTCAGCCTTTAATTCTTTTTTTATATAATTAGAGGGAGGAGTTTAGTTTCACTCTTCTGTATATGGATATCCAGCTTCCCCAGCATCATTTATTGAAGAGATTGTCCTTTCCCCAATGAATTTTCTTGACACCTTTGTCAAAATGAGTTCACCATAAATGTGTGATTTATTTCCAGGTTCTCTATACTATTCCATTGGTCTGTATGTCTGTTTTTATGCCAGTAGCATGCTACTTTGATTACTATAGTTTTGTGATATAATTTGAATTCAGGTAATGTGATTCCTCCAGTCTTGTTCTTTTGGCTCAAAATGGTTTTGACTATTCTGATTATTTCATAGTTCCATATGCATTTTAGGATTATTTTGTCTATTTCTGTAAAGAATGTTATTGATATTTTAACTGGATTGCATTGAGTGTATAGATTATTTTGGGTAGTATGGACATTTAGAAAATATTGATTCTTCCAATCCAGAAACATGGGGTATATTTACATTTTATTGTGTCCTCTTCAATGTATTGCATAAATATTTAACAATTTTCATTTTAGAGATCTTTCACTTCTTTGGTTTATTCCTAGGTATCTAATTTTTTTGTAGTTATTGTAAATAGGATTACTTTATTGCTTTCTTTTTCAGAATATTTGCTGTTGGCATATAGAAACAATACTAATTTTTGTATGTTGATTTTGTATACTGGAACTTTACTAAATAGTTTTATTTGTTTATTGATGTGATCTTTAGAATTTTCCAATTATAAGATCATATCATCTGGAAACCAGGGTAATTTTATTTCTTCCTTTGCAATTTAGATTCCCTTTATTTCTTTCTTTTGTCCAACTGCTCCAGCTAGAACTTTCAGCACCAAGTTGAATAATAGTCATTAAAGTGGGCATCCTTGTTGTGTTCCAGATTTTAGAAGAAAGGCTTTCAGTTTTTCCTTATTCAGTATGATACTAGCTGTAGGTCTGTTTTACATGGCTTTTATTGTGCTGAGGTATGATCCTTCTATTCCCAATTTTTTAAGGGTTTTTATCATGAAGAGATGTCGAATTTTATGAAATCCTTTTTCAGCATCAATTAAAATGTGGTGTAAGCATGAGAAAGGACAGAATACAGCTTGTTTTCAAGTGATATGATCATTTACCCAGAATATTTAAAACAATCTACAAACAAAATTTTAAAATAATGATTCATCTTTTGAATTACATATCTTTAATGTATATTAGTAAAATTATATAATATTTTTAAAATAATAGTTGAGTTTAGTTAGCTGGCTGGATACAAAATTAATATGCATTAGTGAATTGTAATTTTTTATACCAGTTGCAAACAGGGAAAATCTAAATCTAAGTTATCAAATCCATTCTTATATATAAAATATACAGGTATAAATCAAACAGGAAACATCAGATTTCTACAGGGATATTATGTAATTTTATCCTTCATTCTGTTGATAGGATGTATCATATTGTTTGATTTCCCTGTGTTGAAACCTTTTTACATACCTAGGATAAAACTCACTTGGTCATGATGAATAATCTTTTTAATGTGTTGTTGAATTCAGTTTGCTAAATTTTGTGGAAGATATTTGCACCAATGTTAATCAGGGATATTGGCTTGTATTTTTTTCTTTTTTGATGTGTCTTTTAATGGTTTTGGTATCAGGGTAATACAGGCCAAATAGAATGAGTTTGGAAGTATTCCCTCCTAATCTTTTTTCAGAATAGTTTGACTAGAATTTATATTAATTCTTCTTCAAATGTTTGGTGGAACTCAGCAGCGAAGCCATCATGTCTGGGGCCATTTTTTGCTGGGAGACTATTATGGCTTCAATCTCATTACTTGTTATTGGTGTACTGAGGTTTTAGATTTCTTCATGCTTCACTCTTGTAGGGCTATGTATGTTTAAGAATTTGAACATTTCTTCTGGGTTTTCCAATTTATTAGTTTGTAGTTGCTTATTGTAGTTTCTAGTGATCCTCTGAATTTATGTGGTGTCAGTTGATAGTATCCTTTTTCGTCTCTGATTTTATTTGGGTATTCTGTCTTTTTTTCTTCATCTTGTTGACCCTTTGTATTGTTTTTTGTTTTGTTTTGTTTTAATATCATTCATTTCTGCTAATATCTTTATCTCTTTTCTTTTACTAATATTGGGTTTGGTTTGTCCTTGCTTTTTTTTAATTCTTTAAGATGCCTCGTTAGATTGTTTATCTGAAGCTTTTCCACATTTTTGGTATAGGCACTTTGCTATAAACCTTCCTCATAGTACAGCTTTTGCTCTATGTTATAGACTTTGGAATGCTGAGTTTCCATTATTATTTGTTTCAATAAGTTTTTCAATTCCCTTGTTAATTTCTTCATTGATGAACTGGTCATTCAGGAACATATTGTTTAATTTCTACATGGTCATAAAGTTTCAAAGTTCCTATCCTTATTGCTTTATAGTTTTGTTCCTCTGTGGTCAGAGAAGATACTTGATATGATTTAAATTTGTAAATTTTTAATTTTTATTCAGATTTGTTGTGTGGTATAATATAAGGTCTATACTAGATAATGATTCATGTGCTGAGAAGAAAAATGTGTAATCTGCAGCCACTGGATGACTGTTCTGTAAATATCTAGTAGGTCAATTTGGTCTAGAGTATAGATGAAGTTAAAGGTTTCTTTGTCTAGTTTCTATCTTTATTGTCTGTCCATTGATGAAAGTGCGGTGTTCAAGTCTCCAACTGTTACCGCATTAGGGTCTATCTCTTTATCTGTAATAATAGTTGATTTATATATCTGGGTGTTCCAGTGTTGTGTGCATATATATTTACAATCACCATGTCCTCTTGCTGAATTAACCCTTTTATTATTATATAATGATCTTTGTTTCTTCTTATAGTTTTATCTTTAAGTCTATTTTGTCTAATATAAGTATAGCTACTCCTACTTTTTCTTTTGTGGTTTCCGTTGGCATGGAATATCTTCTGTTCCTTTATTTTCAGTCCATATGTGTCTTTGGGGGTTCAGCATGTTTAATGAAAGCAACAGATCATTGGGTTTTGTTTGCTTATCCATTCAGCCACTCAATTTCTTTTGATTGAAGAGTTTAGTCCATTTATATTCAATGTTATGAATAAGTAGGAATTTACTAGTGCCATTTTGTAATTTGTTTTTTGGTGGTTTTGTGATCTTCTTTTCCATTTTGTGAAGTTGATTTTCTCTGGCAGTATGTTTTAATCTCTTGCTTTTAATTATTTGTATATCTATTGTAAGTTTTTTGAAGTTACAATGAGGCTTGCAAATAATATAACACATTATGTTAAACTGATGGCAACTTAACACTGATTACGACAACAAACAAACCAACTAACAAACAAGCAGAGAAAACTAATAAAAATCTACACTAATTTCATCCCCCCTTTAACTTTTTGTTGTTTCTATTTATATGTTACTATACTATGTCTTGAAAAGTTGTTGTAGTTATTATTTTTGATAGGTTCATCTTTTTGTCTTTCTACTCAAGATATGAGTACTTTACTCACCACAAATACAGTTATATTATCTTGTATTTGTCTGAGTACTTATTTTTACCAGTGAGTGTTGTACCTCAAGATGATTTCTGATTGCTTGTTAATGTCCTTTCTTTTAGATTGAAGATCTTTTCTTTGTAGGACAGATCTCGTGTTAATAAAGTCTCTCAGCTTTTTTTTTTGTCCGACCCCCACTTTTACTTCTTCTTCATGTTTGAAGGATATTTTCGCTGGATATACTATTCTAAGATAAAAGTTGTGGTTTTTTTTCCTTCAACACTTAAATATGTCATGTCACTCTCTTCTGACCTGTAAGTTTTCCACTGAGAAATCTGCAGCCAGACTTATTTGAGCTACTTTGTATGTTGTTTCTTTTCTCTAGCTGCCTTTAGGATCATTTCTTTATCATTGGCTTTTGGGAATTTGATTACTAAGTACCTTGAGGTAGTCTTACGTGGGTTTAATCTGCTTGCTTTTCTATAACCTTCTTGTACTTGAATATTCCCTAGGTTTGGAAAGTTATCTGTTATTATCTCTTTGATTAAATATTCTGACATGATATATCTCTCTACTTCCACTTTAAGACCAAGAAATCTTAGATTTGCCTTTTTAGGCTATTTTCTACATCTCATAGGTGTACATCATTCTTTCTTATTATTTTTTCTTTTCTCTCCTCTGATTATGTAAATTCAAATAGCCTGTCTTCAGGTTTACTAATTTTTCTTCTGCTTGATCCATTCTGAGAGACTCTAATGCATTCTTCACTACATCACTTGAATTTCACCTCCAGAATTTCTGCTTTTTTAAAAAAAAATTCAATCTCTTTGTTAAATTGATTAATTAGGATTCTGAATTCCTTTTCTATGCTATCTTGAATATCACCAAGCTTCCCTAAAACAGCTATTTTGAATTCTCTGTCTAATGTTCACATATCTCTGTCACTCTGAGATCTGCCACTGGTGTCTTCTTTAGTTTGTTTGGTGAGGTCATGTTTTCCTGTATTGCCTTGATGCTTGTAAACATTCATTAATGTCTGGGTATTGAAGAGTTAGGTGTTTATTGAATTCTTCAGAGTCTGGGCCTATTTGTACCAGTCTTCCTTGGGAAGGCTTTCCAGGTATTCAAAGGGGGTTGAGTGTTGTGATCTAGGTTTTTGGACACTGCAGCCACATCTGCATTAGGGGCCACCACAAACCCAGAAATGCTCTTGCAGATTTGTAAATGTACCACTTTGGTAGTCTTGAGTAAGATCCAAAATCCTCTGGATTACCAGGCAGAGACTCTTGTTCTCTTCTCTGACTTTTCCCCAAAGAAACAAAGTCTCTCACTCCATTCTGAGCTGCCTGAAGCTGAGGGAAGAGTTATACACTTACCTCTGTGGACATTACCCCTGGGACTGTGCTGGATCAGATGTCAAGCCAGCACAGCTCTAGGTCTTGTCCAAAGCCTGTGGCAACCACTGCCTGGTTACTGCCAGTGATCACCCAAGGCCCAAGGGCTGTTTAGTCAGCAGGTGGTAAATCCAGCCAGACTTGTGTCCTTCCCTACAGGGCACCAAGCTCCTTTCTCACCCTGGGTGGGTCCAGAAATCCCACCAGTTAGACGCCAGTTAGAATGGTGATCATTAAAAAGTCAGTTTCCTTCTTTTTTGATGTGCAGTTCTCAAAGGGAGCTCTTGCCCAGAAGCATCAGCATTACCTAGGAACTTGTTAGAAATACAGATTCTTTGTTCCTACCCTAGACCTTCTGGATTAGAAACTCTGATGATCAACCTTGCAATGCCTTACACCAAGATTTTCAGGTAATTAGGACATGCTAAAGTTTGAAAACTACAGCCCTTAACTTGAATTTTTTCTATTTTCTCTGCCTTTACTTTTTAATTGTACTTCCCTTACCCCAAGTAATTAAATAAACTGTGGTGATGATCTTCTGTAAGTTTTCCCTAATTTTGAAGCTGTTCACTTCCCAATCTTTTCCTATTTTGAAGCCAGAGGGACCTTATAAAATAAGGAAGTATTGTGTTTCAATGCCTAACAATTGCCCTTAGCATGAGATGTAAACTCCTTATCACAGTATACAACTTCCTCTACAATTTGGCAATGCCCTTCTCTTTAGATTTATCTTTTCTTAATACAATTAGGTTCATTTTCAAACATACCAAACTCTTTTTAGTTACATATGTTCTTCCATATCTACTGCCTGGAACACAATGAAATGTTTTCAACTTCCTTCTTCTTATTCTTCTCATCCACTTTTAATGAGCAATCTCTAGCCTCAATTTAATTCTTACTATAAAATTCCTTATCTCTTGAAATTCTTTTTGGTACTGTAATGTTGGCCAAGTCCCCTTGATATCCCTTTCTGCCATTCTCCTCCATATTACTTACATTCATTACACTTAAGTATAATTAACTTTTGAATTATTTGTCTTTATATCTGAAATTAAATTTTGTGTGCCTATATCCCCAGTATTAGTGCTTCAGTTTTCTCATCATTAAAGTGAAGATTTAATTGTATTCCTAGGGTTGCCTGAAAATTAAGTGAAATCACACTTAGCCAAGTGCTGATATTACTGCCATGATGTATTGAATGAATTAAATGTAACTCTACCCAATTACTATAATTATAAATTTGATATTTAACTTCATTTAGTTATGATATATACAATAACTATTTTGGTTATGGTTAAATATTTGTAAATTGTAAAGATAGCTATCCATAGAAGTTGCAAATGTAGTAAATGATTCCTTTTTAATGTACAATAGGATTTTTCACTTTATTTCTGTATATAATATGTAGAGTAAATGATGTGTGTTTTAAGGAAATCACATTGGGATCTATCTAAAAACTATGTCTGCTGGCAGACTGCCAAGGAAAAAGCATGATGCAGTGAAAACCAGTCAAAATAATGCTTCATTTGACACTGCAATCACAGATTATTGGATAATGAGCCTAGCTACTTTTCTTGATGATGTGCTGGTCTTGGAAGCACTTTGAAATTTTATTCAGAGGCACTTTGAAGTTTTCGCTCTCATAATTAGCAGGTGGTAAGTGGCTGGAATGAATCTTTGGAAAATCAAGGTAAACTTGATGGGTAAACATTGCAATGTTCTTTTGTCATATTAGTCTTAAACTAATCTAGCCGACTTTTGAATCTGCAAGAAATTATATACATATCTATACACATATACACACATATATATTTGATGTATATTACATACATACATATTATATGAACATATACACATATATATTACATATAATATATATAATCAATCAAGGAAGTTAAACTTCAATAATATTGAATTTCTTACCAAATAAACAGACTGTCTTGCAATATGCTTGTGAACATAGAATAGCCAAGAAAGTGTTTTTATTTTCATTTGTTTCATGAGTTTCTTGAACAGCACAATGCCTTTTACTCTGTCTATCCTGGAACTTTATCATTTAAAATGTGTCATGTTGTGATAAATTGTTTGATGTTGAATCCTTTGGATTTTGTTGTGCTTTTCCACCAAGCCAGTATGAAATGTCTGATGCAATCTGGCATGACAAATTATAAATGATGAGTCACCTTAGATTGATAAAAATCAGCATTTATTTATTTACTTTAAAATAATTTATTAAAATGAACATCATGAAAAGTTAGCTGTAAAGTATATTAAGGCAGGGAGTATCAAGAAGGGAAAATAAAGGTTACTCACAAGTACAATAGCTAATAAACAGATTTGACTAAACAAATCCATCACATGTAATTTAGAACATTTGCTATTAGTTAAACATATAATCCCTACAAATAACTCAGATTTGTTTGCAAATCTATGTATAAAGTACATAATATATTGGCAATTGGACTACAGTTACATTTTCTGCTCCATGTTGAAAATGTAAATACTGAAATGTTGAAAAGCTTTTTCTCTGGATGCTGGAATTAGTTGAGAGATGGAGATACAAATTTACACCCCCCGCCCGCCCCCGCCACCACACACACATGCCTATGAGGGGACTCTTGAAGGCAGGAGCTTCTGTTTATGCATTAGGCCCTTAAGTCTTCAATTTGCTGATCAGAAAATCATTTGAAAGGAAAATCTCTCAGCCTCACAACATTGCATTTTATTCTGTAAGGTTATGGTAGCCTTCCTAGAGGCTATTGTGCTACTTCTTATCTTAGTCTCTAAAATAGAATCATTTACCTGCCTTTGCTTTTTTTGTGTGGCGATACTAGATTTTGTTTTAATTTATCACAGTTGATGACACATTTCTTTAGAAAAGGTTAGTCTTCGGGTTCTACCTCCTTCCAGGCAATAATTATCTCAAATTTATTTTCAATCCACTCTAGAGGGTCATTCAAGCACCTTGTGATACTAAAAAAAATATGATTTCAAAGTATATACAGAATTCAACTACAGTATTTACCATCATTTCAAGACCACCACAGTGGTCCAAGGCCTCATAATTCTTCCCTGAATTATTCCAGTGGAATCTGAACTAACTCTCTGCTTCTGCCTGGATCCCCCTTCTGTCTCTGCTTAAGAAAGAAGCCAAGTGCTGCTATTCTTATACTATGCTACTCTTGTGCTCCAGCCTTGCCGTCATTTGTAATTTCAGTTAGACTAAAACCAGAGCTGTATGTATGATATTTGAGGGTCTGTGTATTCTGGCTCTCCCTGACCACTCTTCCCTTGCCAATTACCACCTTTCCACTCACTGACTGATCCACTTTTATTAACTTCCTCCCTATTCCTCAAATACTCAGGCCTATGCACAACTAAAAATTTGCTGTTTACTCTGCAGGGAATGCTCCTCCATAAGATGTACGTAAGTCTCAATTCCTAATTTCCCTTCAATCTTTACAATAAAACTAGATTCTCAGTGAAATCATTCCTGATCACCCTACATAAAATTTTATTCACCTCTCTGATACTATGTGATACTTCCCTGCTTTATTTTTTCCTTTGCTGTTATAATTATCTGCATTTTATAACTTATTTATCTTATTTATTGTCTGTTTCCTTCACAACAGTGTAAGTACTGTGAGGGCAGGGATGGGTTTTCTTTCTAGAAATTATGTTACAATCACTTAATAGTTTTTTAATTGTTGAAAAAATGTATGAGTAATTCAATATGTGACCACTTCCCAAGCAACTGAAATAATTTTACCATAAAGAATTTTTATACATAAAAGTGTTCATTGAAATTGGATTTACCATATCACACCTTATTCTTATATAAGTAGTTTTTGCTTTGTACAAAATTTAGTTACTACAGATTAGTTAAATAACACCAGTCCCCCAACAGCACAGTTCAAATTTCAGTTACGGTGGTATATTAAGTGTAAGTAATTGCATGAAGTACAAACTTTGCTGCTAGCACTTAAGTCCACAAATCATTGTGTCAATAGAAGATCTACCTCATGATCAGTGACCAATCATACCACCTTTTCAAAGTCTGTGGGAGATTGTCACTACATATATGTTATTCAGTTCATGCACAGATGCAAAGCATGTACTTGTATTGACTCCTTACCACCCAGAGATAAATCCTTGTGACATTTTACAAAAAGAGATAATGAAAATAGAGGATTGGCCAAGAAAGATAAAAGCATTGCAAATAAATGAAAAGTGATAACATTGGAAGTGAAATTTGAATCAACATAAGTAGAATTTCAGAAAAAAAAAATAGCCGACCATGGGAATATTGACACTGCCACTATTTGAGAGCTTCTAGATATACTTCCAAAGAAACACAGCAGAAAAAAAAATCTCTGAGATATAAAGGAGGAAAGTGCTAGTGACAAAATGGATGAAGAAGGCTCAGACAAAGTGATACCAACAAAGAAAAAACAAAAAACAAAAAACCTTCACTTTAAAGGGACACTTGGAGATGTTTCATGCAATTGGAAGGGCAAAGGATAGAATGCTGGAGCTGATCCAGATTTAGAAAGAAATATGACAATTTGTTAAGACATAGGCAAGATGCTTTCTCTCCCTTTTCATATCATAAGTAATAGGGTAAAAAGATAAGCACTGTCCAAACTACTCTGGCTATGTCATTTACAAAGAAATAAAATAGTTTAATTCTCAATGTTTCTAAAGCTTTAAAATACAGTGCATTAAGCAAATATTAATTATATTTTTTCATTTCTTATAAAAATAACTGACATCAAGAGAATTTTTAATGTTTTAACAGAAAGTTTTAAAAGTCACAGAACAGGTATTAAGATCACCCTGCATGATTTCATATTGCCCTGTAATTATTATGGTCACACACTACCATGCAGAATGAGGACTGCATATATTTAAGTTTTCAGTATGTCTAGATTGTAGTTCCTGATCTTTTATCAAAAACTCATGCTACCTAAGATCAATTACTCTACCTCTCTGAATCTAGGGTTTCTGAGATTAAATTTCACTAGATTATCTCAAAGGACTGCCTCATTCCAAGTTGTTCTATCTAAATATATTTTCTAGAGATTGATTTTGCAGTATCTGCTATGCTTCTGTTCATGTTTGTGATATGAAAAAGGTTGATATAAAAATAAAAAATAACATTATTGTAGTTCTTGAAATATTGAAGATTATAAACTTTTTTCTAATATTATATTGATTTGACATGATAAAATGAAATACAAATGTAAATCCAAGTATTTTGTTTTACTTGTGAGATTACCAAATATTACTTCAAGAAATTGTATTTCATATGGCTGATTTGGATTATTCTTTAATTTTATTTTCATGAAACATGTATAAATATTTTGACTTATATGCATGGCTTATGGGGTGATTTTTACTCTTTGTATCAATGAAACCATCTACTTCTTTGCTGCCCTTTTATCTTAGTAAAAAAAATTAGTAGTAAATATTTCTTGAGGTTTTACTATTTTATTTCTAAATATTTGTTTCCAACTAGTCTTCTCAATACCCTTTGAAATTGATATTGTCACTGTTTTAAAAATAAGGAAACTGAGGTTAATAAAGTATAGGTAAATTAGTCAAAATTAGCTATCTTTATGCTTTCTGTCTAATTAATCTTTTCATTAATCTCTCCATGACGACATTAATATGAGAGTTGTAAACCCCAATGCATTGGAATAGGCAGATAATGGAAATAATGCTGATTGGTTGAGAGAAAAACAACAAAAGCATCATATTAAACAGCAACTGATAAAAATAATGTTAGACGATTCTTGTCCATTTATAAGTAGAATGCTTCCCAAAGGTACCAGCGTGCCTCTCTTTCTCTGTCTCCCCCTTATCATTATTCTCATGAAGAAATGAAAACAACAGCGACAAAAACCGGAAATCCACATATGTATTTTAAATAAGAAATTATTCAATGTTTACAACTAATGCAAAGTTTTAGTGACATTTTGGTGGACCCAGTCAATCTGCTCTGTTGTCTGGATGCAGCTTGTGTGCTGAGAGTTGATGACATGTGCGTTAAAGGGATAGCAGGAACAACAATAGTCCTGTTTTTGGTCAACCAGCATGTATCTACTGAAGAGGTGCCTTTCACAGAGCACTGGCTACACCAGACTCTGCATACACCTTCATCGTGCTCATATTCCAACTCATATTTTGTCACTTATTTTAGTATATGTATTTTGTATTTTCAGAACTCATAAAATTGTATACTAATACTTAACTGTTTCCAATTTCCATTACATGTACTTGGGAGGAAAAAAAATCATTGAAAATGTTGCCTTCAGATGACTAAAATAAAGGATATTTATCAATTAAATCATGTTTATTATATTTCCTTACTGTTTTTAGGCTAGTCAAGTGCAGCAGTGGGAGTGAAGAAGGAACAAATAAGTCTGTAAACTGGTTGTGATCAACTAGTGGTAAACACTACTGCACTCATACCAGCCTTGTTTGATTTATTTTTAAGACATTTTCTCAACCTGACAAAAAACAAATAAATAAAAAGAGGCAATGAAATGATAGTCTTCTTGATTGGTGTTTCTTGTCAGCAACTTTATTAAAAATGAAAACTCAGGTGCCTACCACATCATACTGAATATTTCATAGTTAGACATGCTCTCCTCCAGAGCTCTTGGCACATCTTATCAATTTTAATGTGGTGGTACACAACTATCTTTCATGTAAGGAGACATAATATCTCGTTTTATTGATGGGCGATTGGGAGCCAGAAAACTAACCTAACTTCGTTAAAGCCACATAAAGATTAAAAAAGCATATACCAAGTGGTTACTGGTTTTATAGAGGAGAAATTCTAAATTTTACTACTTAATATCATCACAGAAGAATTTTTTTAAATTGCCAATTTTAAGAAATGAAATCATAGGTAATCAATTTCCAGGTTAGTTTTTCTCCATTTTAATTACAAAGAGGGGGAAATATGATTATTTGGGAAGAAAAGGATATAAGAAAATACAGTAAATAGGCTTGCCTTAAACCGTAGCTATGTGGCTTTAGTGCCATGTGGGCCACAATTAGGGTTTCTTTTGGAGAGCCTACTCCTTTCTCTGTTTCAGAAGCTCATCTAGATTGCCTGATTTTTCATTGTCATTATTGCCCTTACCTTGTAGTTTCTTATTTTAAATAGCCTCTGTTATTTCATTGGCTGGCCTATTCTGAATTCAATTTGAAAAATAGTTTATATTGAATAATTTCTTTCACTTTTGTTTATCTAACTGGTTTCTAATTTTTAAATTACTGTAATATGAACAATCTTCCTATTCAATTTTATACTGAAGTTTTGAGGTATTGAAAGAGATTTAAATTATATTTTTAACAATAAAGCCTTCTGGACAGGCGCGCTGGCCCACGCCTCTAATCCTAGCACTTTGGGTGGCTGAAACGGGTTGATCACTTGAGTCCAGGATTTTGAGACCGGCCAGGGTGACATGGCGAAACCCAGTCTCTACAAAAAAAAAAAAAAAAAAAAAAAAAAAAAAATTAGCTGAGTGTGATGGCACACGCCTGTGGTCCAGCTACTCAGGAGTCTGAGACGGTTGTATTGCTTGAGTCTGAGATGCAGAGGGTGCAGTGAACTGAGATAGCACAACTGCACTCCAGCCTTGGCAACAGAGTGAGACCCTGTCTCAAAAAAATTAAAATAAAGCCTTTGATATTATTTTTCTATGGATGCAGTTTTCACCCCAGTTTAGCCATCCACATATCCAGCTACTGCATATATCTATCAGGAGACCTATTTGTGAAGTTAACTTAATGATCTTCGAAAAGTCTGAGTTGGATATGTTACTAATTAGAAAGTTAGCATATTTACTTCTATTTGTGATGACAAATTATTAACACTTCTGTTAATCATCAAATTTTTGGAAATAACATGATAAAATAATAATCTCAAAGCACATTGACATATCTTTTATAGTTGGAAACCTGCTTGGATTTTAATTTGTGACAAATGCCATCTAATAATGTATTCACCAAATATTTCTACATAATACTGATCTAATATATGAAAAATATTTTATTTCTATAACTGTCAGAACTAAGCCACTAATAATTAATTTTATGTTTTTATGTATAATGATAATTACATGAATAGTTATAATATTAACTGAAGAGTTTATATGAACTAAGTATAATAATACACAATATTACAGTTATCCCTTGGTATCTGTGAGGGATTGGTTTCAGAACTTCTCTTGGATACCAAAATTCACAGATGCTCAAGTCTGTGATATACAATGGCATAGTATTTGCATATAGCCTATGCATATCCTCAAGTATATTTGAAATAATCCCTAGATTATTTATAATACCTAATACAATGTAATAGTTATGTAAGTCATTGTTACACGCTATTGTTTAGAGAATAGCGAGAAGAAAAATGTCTTTACATGTTCAGTACAAATACATTTCTTTTGCAAATTTTTTTAATCTGCAGTTGGGTGAATCCACCTATGAGTAACTCAAGATATGGTGGGGCAACTTTAATGTGTAATACTTTGATTTTTTTTTTTACTTTATATTGGAACAACAAAACCATATTTTGAACATTTGTTATCTTCTTTCTTGGTAATCATTTGTAGTAGATTTGCCACATTTTCATTATTGAGTAACATCTCCTCGCCACTTCAGATAAAACTTGAGATAATCCATTGTGCTTTGTCTTTGTGTTCAGAACTCACTTTACCCTTGTTAAGCTGAAGGAAGGTGGAAGTTTTATATCTATTTTTGTTCAGACTTGATAGTTTCTTTTTCCATTAGAACATCAGGTATGTTCTGCTCAGTTTCATCTTCTAGACACATTGAACTCCTTCACTTTTCTCCTCCAAAAAGAGAAAATTGCTACTTCCAAAGAACTTTGATATTTTGATTTACAGGATGTTATGTTATATATGAATGCCTGATTTGTAAACTATAAGTACTAATAGGGGTTTCCTAGAAAAGAGAGAGTAATATTGAAGAACGATGAAGGTGATGTGACTGCCATTGCAATTAAAATCCTCCTACAGGCAAAGACAAAATGTAGTAGAGGCTGGGAAGTAAAGGAATCAAAAGAATTAGGCTGGCAGGGTAAAAAGAGTTTAATGAGTTGATTACCAGTTGAGTTTAAATTAGTATGAAAACTCTCAGGGAGTTCAGTGAATACATGGATATACACAGTGGTAGAATATGAGAGATACTGAAAGAGAATATGGATGTGTGTTGGTGCACACTTAAACAGTTGTAGGTGGCAACAGTTGTGGGGAAGGATCATTTTTCCCAGAGCACTAAAGCAACTAGGTTATGGGCAGTAGCAGGATGACATCAGCAAGTAGACTGTAAGACTAGAGTGAAATAAGATGAGTATATTTTTCTGGGCATGGGTCTAACCTTTATTGAGATTCAGGAATAACCAAGGGGAATTGGAAGGGAATCCCAAGGGAAGTTAGCCATTAAAATGTTAAGTATTAAAATTATAATATTCCCTAATTATAGAATTTACTATATATATTAAACTTCCTCCTTTCACAGGAGGATTTAAATCAACTTCATGGTGTGTACCATTCACAGATTATTTTAGAATGTGATTACTGGAAAATAATAAATGAGACTATAAATAAATAAATAGATATAACTCATTCATAATTTAAGTCAAGCCGTTGGATGTTATTCCCAAGGGATTGAAGTCGATGATTGCTAATAATTCAACTATTTAAAGTTTTTTGTCACGTTATTTAAGTGATGCATTAATTATTTACACATCAGAAAATTGTTACACAATTGTAGACAATTAGAAAAAATTTAGACAATTTTCATAAACTTTTATTCCTTCATTTCTACAGAACTGTTTCTCTTTTTTCTCCCTATTGACATTTAAGCCTCTTCTATCCAGAATACCCTAAATTCAAGAAGCACCATGTTCCTTTCATAACTTTTCTTCTATTTGTAGTTAAACATACAGATGTGGCTGAGGAAACTGTAGAGAATGTGTAGTGGTCTTTATGTATCTGGAAAACTCCCTGATACATGAAATGGTTCTTTCCTGGGTCTACACAAATGCATTTTTCTAAATTTGTAATTTAAAAATGAAGAAGTTTGCATGCCTTGATGTGCTTGGCCTACTACTTCAGCACAATATTTTGTTACTGAGATTGCTTGGTAACCACAGAAAGACACTAATGAGAAGCTGCCATGGTGATCTTAGGAATGCTACAAGTATACTCCTGGTCGTGTGGCGGTGAATGTGGTTTGGTTCAGGCGTCCGGGGATTGCGTCTGTTTTTAGGCCTAATGTGGGAACAGCTCATGAGTGTAAAACATCTTGGGATGTAATTATTATACGGACGGGGGCTTCAACTGGAAGGACTACTCGGTTGTCGACGTCAAGGAGAAGTCTTACATGTAAAATTCATTAGGGCTGCATTATTGTATCGAGTTCATCTTGTTTACAACATTGTCATTATTTTCTTCTTCCCCACTTAGGATGAAAACTTAAGAATTTTTCCATTCAAATAAATACAGTACTTTTTCTCATACTTGACTCATCAATTGGAAGCATATTTTGGTATTTCTGCCCCTTACAAATGGTAGAAGTTGAGGACTGTTTACTCACTATACGTTAGATATTTTCAGACTTCAAATCAGTCGCGTTTTCAGGGGGCTCTGCAGATCACTATGTGCTCCATTGAGACTCACCTTAGAGTGCTAATGCATAGCAGATGCACAGTTGTTAAGGAGCTGCCATAGAGACCACATTTTTTGAAACCAGAATGAGACTTTGAGAGGGTTCGGTGTGTGTCATTTGCAATGTTCCTATCGTGATGACTATTGCCATTTATACAGTGTCATTAAGTTGCTTCTAAGATGCTTTGTGCATTTTATTCAATTGGTTTGCTGTTTGAATTTGGAACTTCCAGAGTTTTCCAGCTAATCCTTGCTTGTCACACACTTTCTTTTTTAAGGAAGATGAAGTAAATTTCTTAATTACTCTAAGATCTGCTTTCTTCTGTTTCTTTTCTGTCACTATTACATTTGTCCTTCTTATGGCATTCAGTCACCTATTAAACTTTTTATAGTAGAATTTTTATAGTTCTTACAGTTTTCATTTGTCATCTATCACAGTTCAAGGCACATATGGTAAGAACTCTGTGCAAATGAAAATTTTGTCTTTTCTCTCTCTTTTTCTTTTCCTTTCTTTGAAAATATTTCCACAAATAATTCAAGTATGAACGTAGACTTAAATAACTATTTTGCTAAAATGATCACATCAGCCACTGATTCTTAGAAGAGTATGAAAGACCACAAGAATCACCTAGAGAAGGGACAAAGGGAAAGAAAGGGTCGGAGGATAATGCATATGCACTGGTTCTGATGCCTTCTACCAAGCACTGAAAGAATTCACTAATTTATTGCTACGCCTCAAGAGAGGCCTTTGATTAGCAGCATCAGCATCATCATCGCTAGAGAACTTGTTAAAAATGTGGATTTCTGAGCCCCACTCCAGAGCTGTGATAGAAATTCTAGGGCTGGAGACCAGCAGTCTGGGTGCTAACAAGCTTTATTAGTGATTCTGAGGCATACTGATGTTTGAGAACCCCTAAAGTCTAACGCCCTACATTTACAGGTAGTAAACAGGGGACAGAGAAGTTCTGCAGTGGTTCAATATCACATAGCTAATTTAGGCGTGCTGGTTTACATCATCAGGTTCTCCTTAACCATACCACATGATAAATATTTTCAAGTTCGTTTTTGATTGTGTTTGACAATTATTACTTCTCCTAGAATTTAACACGTTCTTATAACACTTAATTTTACATGCAGAAATCATCCAGCAAGTACAATAAACACTGTAATACTTAGGAATTTGAATTGGCTAGATAATTTCTGAATATTCAGCTCTCAATCTTCTATGATACTATTACACTTCATTTCACAATTCAATTTTTAAAACTTAAACATCTCTTTTTCATGTACAGTTAACATAAAATTAAAGCAGAGCTACTCAAATGGCATTTTCTTTTATTACGACAACTTGATTTATTTTTTGATGGCACAATGTATTTTCACAAATCCCATTTCTCTACTGTAGCATGGCTGCACCATACAAACTTGTATTCTTTGTGCATATCCCTATGATATGGAGTTTTCTGTTTTTACTTATACAGGTCTGCCTACTGGGTATATTTATATTTATTTGAACTACTTTATAGAAGGGTGTCTACACGAATAATCCAGAAATGAACATTAGAGAGGTGAAACCCTAGTGAGTCTTTTCTTAGAAATAGGACCTTGTTCATACTGAAAATTGCACTTAGTCTACCCGCTGTGGGTGACTATTTGAGCATCTTTCTGTCTCCTTCCTTTTAATACTTGTAAAGAGAAAAAAATATTTGATTTGTGAAATAAGGTTTTTAGTAGAAAATTTAAGTTGACCAAGGCTTAAAACCTATCTGAAGATAACTTAAAGACAATCAAGAAATGACTATCATGTTTTCTTGCATCTTAAATGGGAAATCCCTTAGTATCATTTTACAAGTGTCACCATTACCACATATGGGCTAGGTCAAGAAGCACTGTGTATAATGATTAAGAGAATGGTTTCAAGTATGGTAGGCATAGTAATGGCCTCTCCAACGATGTCTATATTCCACTTCCTGGAACTATGAATATGTTACATTACATGGCAAAGGGGAATTAAGGTTGCAGATGGAATTAAGGTTGCTAATTCATTGACATTAAAATAGGAAGATTATCCTGAATAATCACAAGTGTTCTCACAAGTAGAAGAAAAAAGCAGAATTGGGGAGTCAGAGAGAGATGTGGCTACAAAATACAAGTCAGAAAAAAGCAAAGGGGGCCAGAAGTCCAAAGAATGTATGTGTTCACTCTATGGAAGCAGAAAAAAAACAAAGAAACAGTTTCTCCTAGGACGCCAAGAAAGTAACACAGTCCTGCTAACAACTTTATTTTAACCTGCTGAGACACATGCAGGAATTTAAACCTACAGAACTATAAGATTTGTATTATTTTAACCCAGTAAATATGTGACAATTTTTTATAGCAGCAGTAGAAAACTAATGCAGAGAATAACAAAGATCTGGATTTGAATCTCACCTTTATCTCCCACTAGTCTTATCCTTGAGCAGCTTTTAACAACTTTCAAGCTTCAGTTTATTCATCAACAAAATTGGTATAGAATAAGAACCTACATAATGACATTGCTTTAAAGATTAAGTAAAAAAATTGCAAAGTGCTTGTCATTGGCTTTAGTACATGAATATATCAGCTATTGTGTACAGAAGTAGAATTTTTTTGATATGTGATTTAAAGGCTTTTTTTTAAGTAATTGGTCTTCTTATTGAATCTTGAGTATGTCTCAACATTTTATAAGTGTGCAGTACATGTTCATGGAATTTAAGTGTGCATTTGGTACCACTGAAATAGAGAATCATTACCTAGCCTTTATTTTGGAAAGACATATTTAGAGTCAATAAATATGTACAAAATTCTAAAATGAATACATTTAAATAATCATCTCCAATAAATAAATAAGGTAAATTTTTATCCAATATTAATATCACAGTTTATCAGGTTTACCTATAGCATCATTTTGTATATTTTTAATTTATGGGTAAATGATAGGTGTTTATATTTATGGGATATAGGAGATTTTTTATACAAGGTATAATATCTTAGCATAATTATTGATGATAATTGGGATATATGTTTTCAGTCTTTCAGTAAAATTTCATTTCTTGGAAATGTAATGTAATCTGTTGTTTACTCATTATTAAAAATTTTTTTGTTAACTCATAGTGAAAATAAAGTTCCAATCTAAAGTACCCTTAATTTACTTGCCAAATTTTAGATATATTTTCCTGTTACGTTAACATGATATATATTTGTATGCCCCCTTCTACCTTGTTTTGAGGAGATGAATAAATGCCTTAAGCAACTGCATGTGCTGTATATTATCCTATTTCTTTGAAGAAATTTTAAATTTTTGCACTGAGCAGAAAGTGGCATAATATTAAGTATTTAACAAGGGAAGTCAGAAGAAGGTAATATTATCCATAGAGACAGTTTTATTATGAAGATTTTTCATCAAGATTTCTCACTTCCCTGGGACTCTTCAAGTATGTGGTTATTTTTTAAAATAAATTTCCAAAAAGTAATAAATTTTAACTCATTTAATTGTGAATGCTGTTCCTTTCAATTCTGAATTATGCTTTGTTATCCTTCCCCACCTGAACAGAGATTTACATGAGTTTGCTTTGATTCTACGATTTCTCCAATTTTTAAAATCTTAAAAATGTTCTATATCCCTTGAAAATAATTACATTATTTCAGAAAATACTAAAGCCTTAATGGATTAAAACAGAGAAAATTTCCAGGGACTAGGATTTTTTTCCTCCAAACTTCAATATGGGCACCTTTAATTATATGTTTTTAGATAAATTAAGTGTTTTATAAGTTGTTAGTATTGACCAGTATTTACGCAGTGCAATTTTTGCTATAATAATGCGTGTGTTCCCAGTGAGTTTTTAGATATCTTTCCACATGGAAACTCAATTAGGGATTTTTCTGTATAACAGATGCTTTTAAGAATTATGAGGGTTGTTAAGAAGAAGAAAAAATGATTTGAATTATTGAACTCGAGGTGGGATTTATATTTAATGGAAAATATTTCCACACTTTTTGTCCAGAACTGAGGGCTCAGCCAGGGTTACTTGAAAGAAGAAACAAGAATGAGAAAGGATAACTACCCATTTTTACTTCTCAAACCCATTCTACCTTCAGTAAATACATGGTAGATGTCTGTGCATGTTGTTCCGGAGCATTAGGTTAATTTTATGCTGTTCCTTTCTTTGGCTGGGAGGGGAGGGAATGTTTGTATTTTATTTTATTTTATTTTATTTTTTTGAGATGGAGTTTTGCTCTTGTCACCCAGGCTGGAGTGCAGTGGTACAATCTCGGCTCACTGCAACCTCTGCCTCCCAGGTTCAAGCGATTCTCCTGCCTCAGCCTGCCAAGTAGCTGGGATTACAGGTGTGAGCCATCATGCCTGGCTAATTTTTGTGTTTTTATTAGAGACGGGGTTTCACCATGTTGGCCAGGCTGGTCTCGAAGACCTCAGATGACCTGCCCGCCTTGGCCTCCCAAATGCTGGGATTACAGACATGAGCTACTGCGCCCAGCCTAACTTTTTCTTTTTCTTTTTCTTTATTATTATACTTTAAGTTCTGGGATACATGTGCAGAACGTGTAGGTTTGTTACAAAGGTATACATGTTCCATGGTGGTTTGCTGCATCCATCAACTCGTAATCTACATTAGGTATTTCTCCTAATGCTATCCCTCCCCTAGGCCCCCACCCCCCGACAGGCCCCAGTGTGTGATGTTCCCCTCCCTGTGTCCTTGTGTTCTCATTGTTCAACTTCCACTTATGAGTGCGAACATGAGGTGTTTGGTTTTCTGTTCCTGTGTCAGTTTGCTGAGAATGATGGTTTTCAGCTTCATCCATGTCCCTGACACAACAAAACATTTCAGGCCAATATACTTGATGAACATCATGCGAAAATCCCGAGTTTTTTTTTTTTTAATGAAAGAAATCCATCTTGACAAATTCAGACTCATCTAATGAGTGCTCCAGTGGTCCAGATTCTCCAGCAATCATTTATTGGGTGGATGCTGGTCCAATTTAAGGTTGTTTCCTGCTGTTATGATGGCTACACACCCACTTTTTAATCTGCTAAGAGGGATCTACAGATTTTTTATTCTCAGACTTCAATCTGACAACTTCATATCAGGATTGAACAAGGTGAAATTGGAATAAAATTGGTACAGCTGAAGTAACTCAAATGTCCATATTACTTCTTTCCCTCTCATTTATGACAAATATTTAAGTAATTTCATGGGTAACTGTCCTTTAACAACATTGAATTGATTTTGAATAAGATTATCAGCAATAAGAAAATGTTTTTCTGTATGAAGAAGAAATATCTTAGTGGCCTGGATAAGAATCAAGAAGAGGTAGTCAGAGTTCATATTTGTAATGAGATCTTACTTTTGTTTAAAATCTTTATTTTAATTAAGGTAAAATTTACATTAAGTGAAATGCACTGGAAATTTAATTGTTTCTCAAGTTTTCCGCTATTAAGAATAAGGCAGGTATAAATATTCCTGTACATTTTTGGTGGAATCCCACATTACAAGCCCCAGAACACTCAAAAGCATCTGCTATACAGAAGAATCGCTAGTGGAGTAGCCATTATATGGATTCCGGGAGTAGAATTTCTGTTTTGTAGCTTTGATTTATATTTAACTCTATGAGAAAATGACAAATAATTTTCAAGATAATTTTGCCATTTTATACACCTACCAGCAATGTATGAGAGCTCCAGTGGATCTGTGTCCTGTTCTCACCAATATTTGGGGTAGTCAGTCTTTTAAATTTTAGTGAATTCGGTAAACATGAAATGGTAACTCACTGAGATTTTCATTAACATTTTCCTTATGGCTAATCTTCTTGAAGGTCTTTCCTGTGTCCATTACCCATTCCTGTATCTTTTGTTGTGAATTCTCCCTTGCAGTCTGTTTCCATTTTTCAATTGGTTGTTTTCTTTGTTATTTGTTTGCTTAGTTGTAAACTTTCATTATATGTTCTGAAAAGTGTTCTTTGTCAGATATATGTATTGCAAACATTGTACCAGTCTATGACCTGCAGTTTCATATCTTAACAGAACCCTTTGATTCATCCATTTTTTTAAATTTGAAGAAGTCCAACTAATTATCTTTTAATTTTATAGTTAAGATGGTTTTTGTTTCCTCTCTAAGAACTATTTGCCTATTTCTAGGTCTTGAAAATATTAGAAGCTTTATTTAGTTTTAATTTTTAAGTCCAGCTATATAAGCCACCTCAAGTTACTTTTTGTGTAAGGTGTAAAGTAGGGGTTGAGGGCCGGGCGCTGTGGCTCATGCCTGTAATCCTAGCACTTTGGGAGGCCAAGGCGGGTGGATCGCCTGAGGTCAAGAGCCTGAGACTAGCCTGGCCAACATGGCGAAACCTCGTCTCTACTAAAAGTACAAAAATTAGCTGGGCATGGTGGCGGGTGCCTGTAACCCCAGCTACTCGCGAGGCTGAGGCAGGAGAATCGCTTGAACCTAGGAGGCAGAGGTTGCAGTGAGCGGAGATCATACCCTTATACTCCAGCCTGGGCAAAAGAGCAAAAACTCCGACTCAAAAAAAAAAAAAAAAAAAAGAGAGGGAGATTGAGATTCAACTTTTCACATACATTATCCAAATAAAAATACCATATATGCCTTGGTCTGTTTCTGGACTATTTCGTTTAATTTATTAAAATATCTAGCCTTATGTCAATAACCTGCTTTCTTGATTATATAGCTTTATAGTAAGTCTTTTAATCAGTTATTCTAAATCCTTCAACATTGTTCTTTTTTCACCATTGTTGTGAGTATCCTAGTTCCTCCATATGTTTTGTTAGTTATTAACTTATTGCCTTTTTTTTACGTATTTAACCTTCTCTATTCTGTGTGTGATGCTGGAAATTGGACTCTGCAAGCTATGTTTGTCTGAGCATGACAAACAATAAGGTGAGAGGGACTACTTTCCACCACCACCCCGCCCCCCTTTTTTTTTTCCTGGAAGACTCATAGAAGCTCAAAGTTTCTGTAAACAGAACTCCAGAGTCCCCTCAGTGGCAACTATAGTTTCTACTTGCTGGCATAGCAGCAGTACTCTCTTCTTAGGGACCTAGATCCCCACCGAAAAAGTGGTTTGTTCCTTAGCAGCAGTGTCTCCTCTTTCAGACCTTGGATTCCAGTGCTATGGGCCCTCTCCTGAGAGGCAAGCGCCACCTGAGTACCACCTCTTCAAAACTGAGTTGCAATGCTAGAGGGTCCCTCTCTAAGTGGACCTTTGTTCATGCTTGAAATTTAGATTTTTCCCTATGGGGAGAGATATTGGTAAAAATTTTAAAAATACTTTATCATTGTAAAATTTTCACATCATATTCATTTTTCTAAATAAATATAATTCTTATTCTAGTCTTATAAATATTCTTATGCAATATTTTATATTCTTATAAAAACAATATAATTCTTATTATATTCTTATAAAATAAACTTGGAAGTGTCCCCTTCTAAATTTTCTGAAAAAACCTGTGTAATATTATAATTCGGTTTTCTTTAAATATTTCAGAGAATTCACAAGTCTAATCATCGGACTTGCAGTTGAGTTAATTAATTATAACGTTTGGAATTCCAACAAACTAAAATACCATATGTTGAGAAGAAAATCTATTATCTAGAGATAGGTATAGTAGAATTGTAGGTATAAATTGAACTTAACAACCCAAATGAGTACATATTTAAATGTTATATATTAAAGTAATAAAGTATACAATAAAATGAATTGATGTCTTCATAATGACCTGGAAATGGGTCTTAGAATTTGAAATTCTTGGAATTTTTCAAATTCTAAGCCCTGTAATTTTCACCAAAGAAATGGTGGTGTAAGGATATCCCTCAAGCCCTAACCCAGGCCTACACTCTCTTCTTTATACTCCCAGCTCCATTGCACTGTCAGGGCCTCAAATCCAACCTCTATCCACCTCTATGTGGCCATTCTGCAAAACTGGAAGTGCCCTCATCTGCGGCACAGCCTTTCTTTAGCATGGTTTCAGGGAAGAGGCCTGCTTAGGCCTTGAAATAGTACTTGGGACAATTTGGACAGCAAACACCAAGATCACAAATGCCCAGAGTATGGGCTAGAAGGAGATGTCAGGCTTGGGTTTGGCAGCTGTTCTGGACATAGGGAGGGACTCCTTACTCCATGGGGAAGGGTTCAGCTGAAGGAGGGTGACAGTGAGATTCCTAGAGCATAAAGCCCAGGGCATGGACCCTCTCTTCTGTCTCTAAAGGTGATTCTGCTTACAATCCACATTCACATATTAAAAATGCGTATTGTAGATTACATATTTTGATCCTGACTCTTTATAATATGCAGATTATTCAGCAGCCAACAAGCAGTATTCTTTATATTCTCATTATTCAAGAAAAGGCAATTCTATTCAAATTGCTTTATTGCCTGGATTTACTGTAATGAGTATAAAAATAGATTGATAAAAGCTATTTGAAATGTCTAAAACTGATGATCGAATAATATAGATAATATTTTAAAACCTCTTGCAATTTAACATGAAAAATAGAAACATTCCAAAAGAAGCTAGCAAGGGCTATGAAGAATGTAAAGAAACCCAGTGGACTAATAAACATAAAGAGAAAATCTCAAACTTTCCCACACTCACGTCAGTGGAAATTAAAAGAAGAAAGACTTATCACTTGTTTACTCTATTTACTATCTAGATTATTAACATGTGGAATTCTAAGTAATCCATCCTAGGATATAAAAAATATGTCTGAATGAATTTCATAAGCCTTTGGATAACATGAGGAAATTGATCTTTAAATCGTCAAATATGGTTTTAGGCAAATACTTCCCTAGCTGCATGGACATTAAAGAGGTTAAAATATGAGATATGCGCTGTAAGTGTTTGAAGACATAGTGAAGATGCATTTAGAAGCAGTCTGTTCTAGTATTAGTTGATAAATTACAATAAATGTTAGTTGATAAATATTATTCTAGTATTAGTTGATAAAAAATAAATCTACTATTAATTGATAAATACTACAAAGGCTTATTTTACTTGTGAATTTCATGGTAAGATTTTAGAACTCCATACCGCGTAAGAGAATGGAAGACAAGCTACGGGTATACACTGAAGTGTTATATTTGCATAAAAAATTGTGGTTGTCCATTAGCTAATTATAGTAATTTGTTTGTTCAGATTTGTTGAATCTTTTCATTCCTCTAGGATTCCTTTGTAACTTCCTTTCTCATGCCTGAAATTTAATTGCAAGTTGCAGTTTGATAGTCTTATCAACCCAGCAGCTGGCATACACCTGAGGAATAAAACAAAAGTGCACGTCGGGAAACACACACACAAGACTCCAATCAAGAAGAAAAAGAAAATTAAATATGCCTACAGTATGCAAATATTAAAAGCACAATTTTTCCTTGCTTATTTTTCCTGATATTTCTTTACTTTATATAATCATTATGTACATCCACCATTTTACACACACACATTTTCTAAACAAGTGTGAATAAATTAGTAACTTAAATAGTTCACCTTCTGGAGGATACTAATCCTAAGTCAAGCGATTGTACACTTTTTACAAAAGGAGTCCTAGAAAGTCATTTACAGATACAGTTAGCTTTAGAGTTATACATCATCATGGCTCACTGCAGCCTTAAACTCCTAGGCTCAAGGTGTTCTACTGCCTCAGCCTCTTGAGTAGCTAGGACTAAAGGTGCATGCAACCGTGCCTAGATAATTAGAAAAAAAAGTTTTTGCAGAGATGGGGTTTTGCTGTGTTGCTCAGGCTGGTCTCAAACTCCTGGCTTCAAGAGATCCTCCTGCCTTGGCCTTCCAAAGTGCTAGGATTACAGATGTAAGTCAGCATGTCTAGCCGTTTGTTTGTTTGTTTGTTTGTTTCAGATTGATTTCTTGTAGTGTATAGAAATGCCACTGATTTTTGTATGTTGATTTCATATACTGCAACTATGAAACCACTAGAAGAAAACATTGGGGAGACACTTCAGGATATTTAGCCAGGCAAAGATTTTTGGGGGTAAAATCTCAAGCACAGGCCACAAAAGCCAAAATAGACAAATGAAATTACATCAAGCTGAAAAGAATTTTGCACAGCAAAGGAAACAATCAACAAAATGATGATAAATCCTCCAAAATGGAAGAAAATATTTGTGAACTATCCATTTGACAAGAGATTAATAACCAGAATATGTAAAGAACTCAAGCAACTCATTAGCCAAAATCAACCCAATTTAAAAATGGGTAAAAGATTCAAATATGCATTTCACAAATGAACACATATAAATGGCTAACAGGCATATAAACAAATTCTCAACATCACTAATCATCAAGGAAACACAAATCAAAAACACAATGAGATATTATTTCACCCCAGTTTAAAGCCTATTATCAAAAAGACAAAAAATAACAAATATTGGTGAGGATGCAGAGAAAGGGAACAACTACATAATGTTGGTGGAAATGTAAAGTAGTACATTCATTTTGAAAAACAGTATGGAGGTTCCTCAGAAAACTAAAAATAGAATTGCCATATGATCCAGCAGTTCTACTGTTGAGTATACCTCCAGAAGAAAGGAAATAAGTATATAGAAGATATGTCTGCACTACCACGTTTATTGCAGAACTATTCACGATAGCCAAGCAATGGAATCAACCCAAGTGTCTATCAGTGGATGAATGGATAAAGAAAATGTAGTATGTGTACACAATGGAATACTATTTAGCTATAAACAAGGATAAAATCTTGTCATTTGCAGGGACATGGGTGGAACTGGGTGTCATGTTAAGTGAAATAAGCCAGGTACAGAAAGACAAATACTGCATGTTCTCGTTACTACGTGAAAACTGAAAAAGTAGATTTCATGGAGGTAAAGCATAGAATGGTGGGCATCAGAGGCTGGGAAGGGAATGGGAGAGGGATGAAGAGAAATTGGTTAATGGATACAAAAATACAGTTAAATAGAATACATTCTAGTATTTAATAGTAAAGTGGAGAAATTATGTAGGTTTCAAAATTGCTAATGAGAATAATTGTAATGTTCCCAACACAAAGCAAAGATAAATTCTTGACCTGATGGATATTCTAATTATCCTGATTTGATTATTCTACATTGTACATATGTATCAAAAATCACATGTACCCCATAACTATGTACAACTCCGACATATTCATAAAAATATTTATTAAAAGACAGGAGGGAACTTGTAGACTGCGTATCTTTTAAGTGCATTCTTTACTCTCAGTGGTTGTTGCTTCAGAGCTTTACTTAGCTGGGACTGTCTTCCCACTTACTATGTCACACATATCCGCTTTTTTTTTTTTTTTTTTTTTTTTTTTTTTAAGACAGGATCTCCCTTTGTCTCCCAGGCTGGAGTGCAGTGGTGTGATCAGGGCTCACTGGAGTCTTGACATCTTGGGCTCAGGCAATCCTCCCACCTCAGCCTCCCAAGAAGCTGGGACAATAAGTGCATGTCACCACACCTGGCTAATTTTTTAATTATTTTTAAAGATGGAGTCTCCCTACATTGTCCAGGCTGGTCTCAAACTCCTGGGCTAGAGTGATCCTTCTGCCTTGGCCTCCCAAAGTTTACAGGTATGAGCCACTGCACCCAGCCTGCATATCTGCTCTTACAGTTCAGTAGCATACATCAGGGATGCCTACAGATAATAAAGGGTGAGATCAGAAGATTTTGGAATTGATTTGAATGAATTATTAACACTGTAACAAAGTCAAGACCACCACAAAGAGCATCTTTTTGCTTGTGTGAGTACTAACAAAGAATCAAAATGAAAAGAAATTTTAGGGAAAAAATGAGAAAAATTAAACTTCCTGTCACTTAGTAGACAAATATTAATAACTGCAATATGTATTCAGCAGTGTTTTTGCTTGCTAAGCCTTGTGTTATACATACATATTCTTCCAATGACTGTCTTAACATGTTACTGGGTTTAAGATGAGGCAAAATCTTGATATTGTCACTGTTTGAAATAGAATTTAAATTAGATAAATAATATTATATTAATTTGTTAACATTTCCAGTTGACCAAGAAGAATATACTCTGTCACACAATTATAGTTCATTTAAAATTATTTTTATGCATATATAGTCATGTGTCAACAATGGGGATACATTCTGAGAAATGCATTATTTTGTTAGGGGACTTCTTCATTTTATAAACACTGTAGAGTGTACTTACACAAACCTAGATTGTATAGCCTACTACGTACCTAGGCTTACTATACACCTAGGCTATATGATATAGCCTATTGCTCCCAGGTGACAAACCTGTACAGCATATAAATATAATGAAGACTAAAGGCAATTGTAACACAATACAAAGTATTTGTATATCTAAACATATATAAACCTAAAAGGACACAGTAAAAATACAGTATAAAAGATTTTAAAAAATGGTACACCTGTATAAAGTAGTTGTCAGGAAAGGAGCTTGTAAGACTGGAAATTCCACTAGGTGAGTCAGTGAATGAGTGACGAGTGAATGTTAAGGCTTATTACATTACTGTATACTACTGAACACTGTACACTTAGCCTACACTAAATTTATTTTTAAAACTTTCTTTCTTCAATAATAAATTAACCTACACTTAATGAAACTTTTTCACTTTATAAACTTTTAATTTTTAACTTTTTGACTCTTTTGTAATAACACTGTATTAGTCTGTTTTCACACTGCTATAAAGAACTACCTGAAACTGGGTAATTTATGAATAAAAAAGGTTTAATTGACTCACAGGCTGAGGAGGTCTCAGGAAACTACAATCATGGCAGAAGGCAAAGGGGAAGTAAGGACTTTCTTCATATGGCGGCAGGAGAGAACCAGAGTGAGGGAGGAACTGCCAAACACTTTTAAACGACAAGATCTCTTGAGAACTCACTCACTATCATGAGAACAACATGAGGGAAACTGCCCCCATGATTCAATCACCTCATGCCAGGTCCCTCCTTCAACACATGGAGATTAAAATTTGAGATGAGATTTGTGTGGGGACACAGAGCCAACATATCAAACAAAGCATATAACATAAACACATTGTACCAAACCTCACTGACATGCACTTGATCTATGTAACAAACCTGCACATGTGCCCCTGAAACTAAAATAAAAGTTAGTAAAAATAAAATAAGTGTACTCTGAAAGTATAGTTGATACTCTTGAAATAATATAACTATTACTGGGCTTACTTTTCTCTGCAAGAGAATATTTATTCTGAATAAATAGAAAATATTTAAAGTCATGTAGATAATTAGACAAATTATGATAAAATATATCATCTTTTCCCTCTTAAAAGCTACTTTTCACTTTGGATAAAGATTTTTAAAGAGTCTGCTTTAAAAATAAATACCATTTTTGTTAAAGAAAAACAAAAACATATGTTTCTTTATATCTTTATAAGCTTTTTTCCTATTTTCATATTATTTTAATTTTTTGTTCTTTAAATTTTTGTTAAAAATTAAGACATAAAGATACACATTAGACTAGCTCGACACTGGTTCAGCATTATCAATATCATTGTCTTTCACCTCCACATCTTTTCCCACTGGAAGGTGTCTTCAGGAGCAATAACACATATGGAGCTGTCATTGCCTATGACAACAATGCCTTCTTCTGTAATACCTCTAGAAGGACTTGCCCTAGACTGTTTTACAAGTATCCTTTTGTTGTTGTTGTTGTTAATAAGTAAAAGGGGTACATTCTAAAATAATGATAAAAAGTATAGTATAGTAAATATATAAATCAGTAACATAGTTGTTTATGTCATTATCAAGTATTATGTACTAGACATAATTGTACATGCTATACTTTTATATGACTGGCAGAAGGTTTATTTAATATTGTTCCTACCAGCATCAACACAAACACACAAAAATGATTACACTAGGACATTACTGTGGCTACACAATGTCACTAGGTGATGTGAATTTTTCGGCTCCATCATAATCTTACGGGACCACTGTCATATATGCAGGTTGTTATTGACTGAATGTTATTATGCAGAGCACAATATCACTCAGAAAATACTTTGTTTTATTCTACATCATAAAGTATTTTAGAATTTCAAATGTGTGTGTTTTAAAATGTATTATGACTTCTACCCACATGGTAATAATATCCTTCGGTTAGAAAGTCAGTTCACATTTACTGAATTCATTTTAGTCTCTGATTAAATCTTAACTGAAATACTTTGATTTGCTCCAGGCTAGAACGTTTAGAATGGAAACAATGCCTCTACTTCCTCTACTTATTTCTTGTTTCTTATATAACTAGAGAAAGATCTTGTGCAGTCTTGTTTTCTGTACTCATGGGGAAAAAGAAAACCGTATCAGGAACTTTTGTTGCTCGGGGTCAGTTACCAGCATTGAGTATGTAGCAATAAGGTAAAACTAACATTGGCCTAGTCGTTAATATTTCTTATTTCCTTATAAATGCTAAACGATATACCATGCACATTTTATATTTTCCTTTACTGTTTTCCAGCCTTTTAGTTCCTTGTTTACCAACAGAAAGTACTACATGGCCAAGTCTTGTATAATTAGTCCTACATATATGGTAGAATCAACCAAGTTCCTGGGTATGAGAAACTGAAGAAATTGTAGTACAAATCCCAGATATTAATATCAAATGGTTTCCACTGATGATCCATTCCTGACCTTGTGTCGCAGTGGTAATAATGGGCCTCCTCTCGTTTTGTGTTATGTCTATTGAGCTTTCTCGGGAGCTGTTGTGGACATTTGTTGCTTCTGCCAACTAAGCATCATTGCTCCTTCTTCTGGTAGCCACATCCCTATTTATCTTTTGGGAAATATTCTTCCCTGCTGCATTCAGTCTTGATCTACTATATTGATTCCTTTTATATGCAATCCCTCCACAAATCCTGTTGACCTAAGGTTTAATCTATATCGAGAACTATCCTCTTCTTACTATTTCCATATTTCCCAGTGTCTCATACCTCAATTACAAAACCCTGCTCTCTGCTCTTTTTGCTTCCCAAATGTAGCTCTCTACAGTCTTTTCTCAGTAGAGCAGCCAACACGATTCTATTAAAAAGTAAATTAAACCACATCACTCCTCATCAGGATTCTCCATATTTTCCCATCTTACAATACAAATTAAAGCCCCAGCGGGATTTACATGTTCAGTCTCCTGTTATTCCTTAGAGTTTATCTCCTTCTGCTAGGAGGACATTATCATGAACATCATCATGACATTTTAGCCATGACCTTAAGTGAATATTCTCAGATATTTTCAGGAATATATGCCTTGGTTTTTTTTTCAGATTTTTATCCAAATATTTGAATGGTGTTTTGTACATAGTGGGAAATCATCTAATATTTGTGTCTGAATAATTGTCAGACAAGGCTCTCTGCCTTCCTCTGACAAAGCATAGCCACATATCCAAGAATACATTCATTGATCTCTCATCTGTCTTTCTCTAAATAAATTGATTTATGGAGTAGAGTAGATAAGGTTAAAAAAAGTTAAACTGATGCTTGTTGATAAAAGTGCCTTCTCATTTACCAGAAGATTAGAGACCTAACCAGGAGCACTTGTCCTTTTCAGCTGGTGGCAGATTTTCTAGTTGCCATTTACTTACCTTCAGTATTATATCCTCTCTAGTCCCAGTTACTCACCTGCCTGTGTGAACAACCCCAGAGCTAGAATCTCTTCTTCCACGTTCCAATGGTGACTGCTTTCTGGAATTGTTTTAATTTTTGACTATATAAAGACACATGCACACGTATGTTTATTGCGGCACTATTCACAATAGCAAAGACTTGGAACCAACCCAAATGTCCAACAATGATAGACTGGATTAAGAAAATGTGGCACATATACAACATGGAATACTATGCAGCCATAAAAAATGATGAGTTCATGTCCTTTGTAGGGACATGGATGAAATTGGAAATCATCATTCTCAGTAAACTATCACAAGAACAAAAACCAAACACTGCATATTCTCACTCATAGGTGGGAATTGAACAATGAGAACACATGGACACAGGAAGGGGAACATCACACTCTGGGGACTGTTGTGGGGTTGCGGGAGCGGGGAGGGATAGCTTTAGGAGATATACCTAATGCTAAATGACGAGTTAATGGGTGCAGCACACCAGCATGGCACATGTATACATATGTAGCTAACCTGCACATTGTGCACATGTACCCTAAAACTTAAAGTACAATAATAATAAAATAATAACAATTTTTGACTATGGGATAGCTAGTATCTATATATAAAGATGCTGTTCACACTAGGGCAAACATTTTAGCATGTGTTGTGTCATATTTTTCATAGTATAAGGAGTAGAAATGTGAAGAATATCAAAGACTATTAGAAAATGTGTCAAATTCTTCTATTGTAAATATACATGGGGTTTTTAACAAAACACACATTCTTCAAATTGATATTATGTCTAATATAAATTGAAATATAGTTACATCATTATGATGGTTTTACCTTTTTCCATTCTCAAAGGCACATCTTGAAAAACATAACTCTCTCTCTTTTTTAAGTTCACAATTTATTTATGACCCAAAAGGCCTATAAATAGTCTGTAAAACCTCTATCAAGTGAAAACTGGCTACAAGTAAAGGCATATGATATTGTGTCTCAGGAAAGGAAAAAGGCATATATTTATCAATTTAGTAATGATCAAATATATATTAAGTATCTACGGTATACGAGTTACTCTTACAGATGCAGGGGATGCAATGGTGATTACCCTATGAAATGGCCTATGCTAACATTTTGCTTCGTAAACATTTGCCTGTTTGGAATAAAATACTCTACCAATTTCCATTGCAACAGCCTTTAGAAGACATTTTACGTTATTAATATTTGGCCTGTAAATTAAATATTATCTTCTTTGTTTTCCTAATTGTGTTAGAAATAAACTGACTGAATCCTCCTTCAAACTTTATCCTCTTTATGATAAAAGAGTTACTTACAAGCCCTATTCATTTTTTTACCAGACTATATATATCTGTCTTTACTTATTTAAGGGATATAGGAAAGTTAAATAAATGTGTACCACTTCCAAAAATAGATGCTTAATCTAGTAGAGGATAATTCAATGGAAATAAATATATTTTTTAAAGTTTGGATTTGTTTAGCAAATATCTACTTATATATTAATGATGAAATATGACACTTGTAAATTATGAAATACCTTAAGCATTATTATTTTAATTTCAAACTATATATTAATTACTATATAGAAATTTTATATAAATACATGATTCTACACATAAAAATTGATAGCTATAGAACTTAGTACCTAAATACATCAACAATATTAATTACTATTGCTTTAATTTAGTATATTACTTGTTTGGTTTTGTCAAAATTTCCATTTCATTATGTGATGAATAGCAATAAATATGGTTTGCTCTCAAAGGTCCATTCTTATAAAAAATGGAAACCTACTTTCCTGCGAGTGTTCACGTTTGTAACTAAATTCACTCCTGAGTTGGCATGTGCTTTTCCAATGTGAGCAATTCCAAATCCCCATAATGAAAGTATGGAATAATATAGAGACTTGAATAGAATGAATAAAAGACTTATAAGTAATCAGATGTAAGTGTTATTATGACCATGCCATCCAAAAATAATAGTTTCAAGAGACTGAAAATTGTGTATATTGATCCCCAAATTCTTTCATCTCAGAAAAAATAACCACCTTTTCTAAAAAGAAAAAAACTATTTTAAAACAGTTTCTTCAGATAGATGTTCCGAGGGTAGGTGTTTTAAAAGTCAAAAAAATTTAAACTTATTTTGTAATAGAGTTATGATCAATTTAAAGATGAACTCAGTGAATTAAATAGTAAGTAAAGAAGAAACTAATTTTGATATTTCCCAAAGAGGCTAGGTTAATGTCTAATTGAGATGATGTATTTTCATACCTTTGCTTTTCAAATTTTACAACAGTATATTGATTTAGAATTTTCCCTGAACATAAGTCAAATCCATTTTTTCCTACTTTATCAATGCAGAAATATTCCTAATTCTGAAATTAGCATTTTTAATATGTGAGTTCATATTGATTCTAACTACAACTTTTTAAAAAGTCCGACAGCCAGTATCCTGTGTGATTATTTCGTATTATTCATCCATTTCCATGGATAAATTTAAACTGTTATCACATGCCTATTTGTGTATTTAGAAGTTCACTGATAAAAGAAAAACAAAATCAAACAAAACAAAAAACTAAAATTACAATGTGGGTTATAAAAATTGCTTGCTGTGTTTATCTGAAGTATAACTTGTCTCATGTAGATTTCAATATATTTCTTGCATAGAAAGCATATAAATCAGGCATTATTGATTTTTTACTTTTTGTGAATGCATAACAATCATTTTATTTTTTATCTGGATAGTTTGGGGCAGGTTTTGTGTTTGTGCATGCTTTATTTTTATTTAATTAACTATATAGCTAATAATTGGTAATATTTGACATCTTCTTCAGTGCTGTTCTTTTTCATTATTTTTCAAAATAAGCCTTTTTTTTCTGTTCCAAAGCTTATCTGGAAGGTGTATTATTCTTTTTGAAAGTGGCATGGTTTATTTGGATTTAGTTTTGAAACTTATTTATGTTTTCATTTCTCAATTTAGCCTTCATGTATTTTCCATTCCTAATTCTAGCTCATTTTATCACAGATTCAAAATATATATTTTACTGAATGCTGAATGATGTCTGCTTGCATCTCTAACAAATTGAACATAAATGATGTATTTGACTTACACGAGATACACTGTGAAAATCAGTGATATCAGGGAAGGTTAAAAATGTATAAAGCATGTTATTACCACAGAAGTATAACTGGGGAGATTGTGCTTCTCTTATTTTGCATTGGTGCATATAGAAACTTATAAAGGGTGGGCTGAAACAGAATAATTTAAAGATCAGGCTTCTCAGAGCACAGGGCATCAAGTCTCCATTTGTAGCTGTAGGGACTCTGCGAAGCACATATCACAAAACTGCTCTTGACAGTTTGGACAGTGTGGATTTACTCCAACTGGCACTGGGATGGCCTCCCAAAGGGAGCATAGTCAAGGTTCACAAGGGCCCAAGTGCCCATCATCTGTCAGACACCCTTTCTCATCTCTGACTTGGGTTCATTTCACTTTATCTCTGGGACACAGACACCACGTCACCCATGACATCTGACAGAAACTACAACAGATTGAGAAAATAAAAATAAACCTTGAAAGCTCAACTTTTAAATCATGTTGTATTTCTTTGAAAAAGCTGTTATTTTATTAAAATGCATCCTTAGTCTCAGATGTGCTGGCTTTTCTTTAAAAGTGAGTTACCATTCAATTCTTGACAAAGAAATGGGTAATTGATATTTCATTCATATTTCTCAAAATGAGTCGCTTTTTTCTCATTAAGCTTTGTTTTAATGGGTCTCAAAATTCTGCAATAGATTTTTTGTCAAGTTGTTTCTATTAAAAAGTATGGATTTTAAAAACTAATAACTAAAAATTGCCAAATGCAAAAATAAAATAGTTCATAAAACACTTTCCTTTCCTTCTGAAGGTTTTACGATGCATTGTTATCATCAACCAGACTTATTGTTAAACTTAAATGGCCAATTGAAAGGAATAGTTCTGAGACCATTCTTCCACCACTGATTAAGACTGGGATGGTAGGTAGAGGTATCATATTCATTTAGCCTTCTGAGTTGTCTGGGCAGACTTAGTTACCTTGCCAGCTTCATAAACCTTCTTGTCGACTACGTTGATGACACCCAAGCAACTGTTTCATATGACGAACAGCAAAATGCCCAGAAGAGAATAGTTAGAGAATGTCTCAACACACATGCGCTTGCTAGGAATCATATCAATGATGGAAGCATCACCAAATTTCAAGAATTCAGGGTCATTTTCCAGCTTCTTACCAGAACAGTGCTCAATCTTTTCCTTCAGTGCAGCAAACTTTCCAGCAATGTGAGCAGCGTGACAATTCAGTACAGGGGTGTAGCTAACACTGATTTAGCCTGGAAGGTTCCGAATAATCATCTGAGCAGTGAAGCCAGATGCTTCCATTGGTGGGTCATATTTGCTGTCACCAGCAACATTGCCACCACGAACATGCTTGACAGGCACATTATTAAAACTGTAGCCCACGTTGTTCTTAGGAAGCGCTTCACTCAAAGCTTCATGGTACCTTCCAACAGACTTTACTTCAGTTGTAACATTGACTCAAAGAAAGGTGACCACCATGCCAGTTTCAGAACACCAGACTCCACTTGGCCCATAGGGATAGTACCAATATCATTTTGTAGACATCCTGGAAAGGCAGATGCAATGGCTTGTCAGCTGGGTGAGTTGGTGGTAGTTTGCAAACCAGACCTTCAAGCAGCATGGTTCCACCGGCATTGCTGTCTTTATCAATGACTTTCCATGCCTTGAACCAAAGCATGCAAGCACTTGGCTCACCATCCCAACCAAAAATTGGCACAAATGCTACTTTATGATGGTAGTAAGTCAATTTTCTTAATGTGAGGGCTGACTTCCTTAACAATTTATTCATATCTCTTCTGGTTGTAGGGTGGAATCTGTGGATTCTACTTTTGTTAACACCAACAATTAGTTGTTTCATACCCGGTGTGTGAGCCAGAGAAGCATGCTCATGGGTTTATCCACTCTTGGAAAACATAGCTTGAAAATGACCAAGGCCAGGAGCAACAATCTGGACAAGCCAGTATGAGATATGCCTGCAATCAGATTTTTAATAAAGTATCTGTGTCTTGGGTCATCAGTGATAGTCACATAATACCTGCTGATTTCAAATTTCCACAGAGCGACACCAATGATGATACTACATTCACACTCGACAGTTTACTATATTCACACTCTCCAGTTTATTAAGACTGACCCAGGCATACCTGAAGGAGTTCTTTTTCATCTCAGTGGCCTCATTCTCAATATTTTCAATGGTTCTTTCGTTGATTCCACCACATTTGTAGGTCAGATGGCCAGTAGCGGTGTACTTGCCCAAATCTACATGACCAATGACACTGATATTGATAAGAGTCTTTTTGTTTCCCACTTTGGTTTTAGGGGTGGTTTTCATGACATCTGTGTTCTGACAGCAAACCTCTTGCGAAAAGAATGAGTTGTTTTGCTTTATCAGTCTGCTTGGGCGATCAAACTCTGTGACTAAATGGGCAATCTTGTGTATGGCATACTTCTTTTAGTTAAATAGTATTTTATCTCCACATTATAGACGTGGACTTATAACTGTGTCAACATAAAAGGCAGGCGGATCACCTGAGGTCAGGAGTTTGAGACCAGCCTGGCCAACATGGCAAAACCCCTTGTCTCTACTAAAAATACAAAAACTCGCCAGGCACAGTGGCACATGCCTGTAATCTCAGCTACTCAGGTGGCTGAGACAGGAGAATCACTTGAACCCGGGAAGCAGAGGTTGCAGTGAGCCGAGATCGGCCACTGCACTCCAGCGTGGGCGACAGAGCAAGACTCTGTATCGAAAAAAAAAAAGAAAAAAATCCATTGTTAACTTTTACCTGACTTTGTTTATGTTTGTTTTAATTTCATCTATACTATTGGTTCAGGGAAGGTCCTTTGTGTACTGTTTTATACTGTGATAGGGATGACTATATCTTCAGGTTTTCAATACAAGAGCAAAATGTATATAGAACTACAAAAATACATTTTTAAAAAATCATTATTTTGACTCCTGTTTCCCCAGTACTTTGCATCATACTTCATTGTGTAATACTTTCTATAAAATAGTACAAAACAGAGACTTCATTTCTCTTAAGACCTTTTTTTTTATGAAAAACATTTCTTGCACATTTTCCCCTTCTTGTACCTCCCATCATGACATTTTCTAAGCTTTCTTGCTTTTTGATGGTTTGCCTGTTAGATATAGATGGGTATTTTGAAAAGGATTTGCGGTGGTTTTCCTAGAGTATGATTTACAGCCAGTGAACAGTTTCCTATAATAGTCAACATCTTGCTGTTAGTCATCCATTTGCATTGATTATTTTGCATTACATATGCAACACTTTAATTCTCTGTCTGGCATCTGATCTTTTTATAAACCACCCAAATTCTACTTTATTGTGATACTTGGAGTTAGGTCCATGCAGAGCAGAAAACTTATTTCATAGTCCCTACTTGTTTATTACTTGTATAAATCCAAGAGATATTATTGTGTCTCAGTGAACTACATGCATCTAATTAATCAACCAACAACTCTGAGCACCGTATGGTACACAGATAAGTATAAAACAGTAAAAGAATGTGTTCAGCATTCTTACAATCTGAAGTGACAAGACATGAAGAAAAGGAATCAACAAAAGAAGTGGAAGAGAGCAAAACATTATAAATGTATCAAAGAGGTGCAGAAGTAAGTGCTAGGACTTGCAGAGAAGAACAGCTTCCCATGGAGAGAAATTGGACATGAGAGTAGAGATGGAATGCAAAGAGAGATGATAAAGGAACATTAAAGAATAAATAGATTTATATTGGTAATTTGAGGAGATAGAACATGAGGAAGATGATCCTTAGGAGAAGAGAGTTGGAAGACTGTTAAAAAACACACGGATACAAGAAAGAAAATGGAATTTGTGGCCGGGCACAGTGGCTCATGCCTGTAATCCCAGCACTTTAAGAAGCCAAGGCAGGCGGATCACAAGGTCAGGAAATTGAGATCATCCTGGCTAACACGGTGAAACCCAGTCTCTACCAAAAGTACAAAGAATTAGTCGGGCGTGGTTGGGGAGGCACCTGTAGTTCCAGCTACTCGGGAGGCTGAGGCAGGAGAATGGCGTGAACCCGGGAGGCAGAGGTTGCAGTGTGCTGAGACTGTGCCACCGCACTCCAGCCTGAGTGACAGAGTGAGACTCCATCTCAAAAAAAAAAAAAAAAAATAGACAATTTTCCTATTGGTAATGGTTTGTGTATATAGTGTGAACTAATACTGGAAGAAAAGTTTGTGTTTTGAACCTAACAGCATAATATACCATGTTCAGCAGCCTGAGTCTAATAGGTAGGTTGTATGAATCCCATATAATAAATTATTATTTCAGCAAAACCAATAAAGTACTATGCAAATGTGTCCTAATAATTAAGTTGGAAGAATAGACCATCTCATTTCAGTGTTTCAGCTGGCATATAGGGACATGAAACAGAGCATTAGCTGTAGGAATAACAAGGAAGGGATGGCTGAAAGAGAAGTTACACTGAAACAAAAGATTGGATAATTAAGGTAACCCTGAAATTTGTTTTGTCAAGAAAATTATGAATTCAGTCTTCAAAATGCCAACTTTTAGGTGAAAATGGAACATCTCAGTGTTTCTGTTTAGCTGTTTTAGATGGAGGGTCAGAATTCAGAGAGATTAAAAACAAGGGTCAAACATTTTAGAGATGAGCTTTGAGGTTTCTATGAATTTTTGACACTGAAGCTCTGTTAACAATGACCAATTAAGTTTTCCGTAATGTTAAACCCTTTCATATATGTTTGTGTTGAACAAATACAATTTTCCTGGCCAAAGGCTAGGTTCTAAAATCTTTCCCCCATTCCACCTCCTGGGAAATATATACTATACTTCATAAATTTAAAACATCACTACAAAATCAACTCCTAGTACCTATCCTACTGATACTGGAATAGCAGTGAAGTTCCATTTTTAGTGGCACATTCCTCCTATATGATAGAGACAAGTTTTCTTTTTCAGAGCAGTTACTACTATATCACCAATAATTTATGTACTTTATGTTTTCTTCCATTGATTCTTATGAAGTAATTTTCATAAGTACCTTGTTATTTACACATGATACCTGACCAAGACAAGTATTTTAGCCTCTCATTTCATTTCTTGCTAAATACCCTATTATTCTATAGTTAGCCCTTAGAGAAGTAGGTACACTATTTACTTATAGTAAAACCACTTTTGAAATAGTAAGGTAAATATATAATGGGCCAGATCTCATTTAAATGTAGAATTTTAGAAAGCTAAAGTGCTACAGGAAATTGGCTATTTGGCATTCCAGTGCCTTATAAGTTATAACATTTATTAGTATTGTTAACACCTAGTATTAATAATACCATATATATTTCAAAATTGTGCAAAATATTTATTTTACTCAAGAAGATCAAATTCAAAGTATTTTATATGCTATTGTAGAGTAGGGAGATCTTTGTTTGATTACGATCATCCTTAAAATTAATAGCCCCATTTTTGGTATTACGGATCCTGGCATGACTGAGCACATGCCAGTCTGTTAGAGCAATAAATTGAAAATGCATGCAAATCCTTTATTATTTCTACCTTAAAGAGTTGAAGTCTATTTTTTTCTTCCTTTGAAAGAAGGCAAGTCCTGTGACCTGATTTAACCAATAGAATGTGGTAAAGTGACCTTGGATAAATGCTCAGATTACATGATGAAAGATCTGGAGCTTCCACCTTTAACCACTTTACATGCTCTGTCTTAAAAGCCAGCCGCCTTGTAAGATGTGTGACTACTTTGAGAACACCATGCTGTGAAGAGGCCAATTATCTACATGACCCTATATAAGTCACTTAGCATGGTAATTTAAAAATAGGGAAAATAATATCCTCTTTAACTACTTGATACTCTGAAGATTCCCTAACTAGTAAATATGAGTATATTGTAGATGAGTATATACTACTTTTCAGTGTATACTTTTGTGAATATATATTTAAAAATAAAACTTGCTCTGCAAAGTCTTTGACCTTGAGAAACTGAGAGTTTAATGTATTTTTGAATATTCTATGTATCCTATATTTTAGGATATTTACATAGGCTATGTGAACTTGAATAATAAATATTTGCACTGTCTAATATGCAAAGGTAGCTCATCTCTGGCCAAGGCTATATTGGCATATGTGGCACTGAGTCTATATTAACATTCTGTAAATAACAAAAAACAACTTGAGTTTAAGTAGAAAAACTCTTATTTTGAGGATTCAAAAATCAATGGCCCAAAATATACCCAGAGCTCAGAAATCAATTGAAATAAGACGTAGAAATACATCAGTACTCAAGATAATCTTATTTATGGTTCTCAATGTTAAGCTACATCACTATTCTTTGGCTGTAACCTGTATTATGTTCTGCAACTTTGTTCAAGTACTGTAGACGCATTGCTCTATAAGGCATACATCGTAAAGTTGCTTTTTTGAAGGCACCAGCACAAATTAAACTATAATCTTTTAGATACTAATCATCTAATACCAATTTTAAATCATGGGAAATGGATTATTGTCTTTGGTAAAGTCGCCACTTGTGCAGTCATTTGTGGCCATGGGAACAGAACTTATTGTACTGACACCTCCACTGAAGTTACAACCATATGAATTAGGGAATAGACATGGATTTCATAGGAAAAATAATGTTATTATTGGCTTAAGCTGGGCGGTAAACCTAGAGGGGTCTCCTACTGGTTGCTATTAGTGGAGATAGAAAACTCAATTTGTCTGGTCTCAGGACAAATTTCCTTTTGACTATCATTTTTCTGATAATATTTCTGATGCCATCTTCCTTTATCATCATGGTTTCATTCAGAGGGAAGTGACCTATTTGATTTGTAGCTGAGAAAGCATATAATTAAATAACACCCTTGGGCTCATTCTATTTTTCTGCCTTATCACAAAATAAAAAACGTCTCCTAAAGGAGAAATAAAGAAAATGCTGATACATAGCAAATGATACTTTAGATTTGCCTACAAGGACAATCCTCTTACTACAAAATAAGTGACTATAAAGTATTGGAGAACTTTGGGAAAAAAATAAAACAACTACCTAAGCATTGTGAATGCTGTAACGTAATTTATTAAGTTTGTTCCAAAACACAAAGAATTATTAGATCATCTTTTATTGAAGCTGCTTCGTTATCATTATCAGCATTTGTAACTTCAACAAAAGCAATACTTCTAAACTAGAAATATATTAGATTCTTGAAATTATGTTAAAAATTAAGACTTGTTATAAGAGACATTTATTTTAAACTTCCAACACATTTATATTAGCATTAAAACAGAAAATATGTAAAAAGCTTAAATGAAAAATGAAAGATTTAAATATAAGGTGAAATTTCAAAGATTATGATGTTTTTACTAGAAAACACATAGAAACTATATTTTAATTGTTTTTATTTTAGTCATTCTCATCTCCCCCACCTTTTGTATGCACTTGAAAGAGATGTGTGAAATTGAAGAGAATAACAGTAGACAACAAAAAGAACACAAAAATATCACTTACGAAGATTTTAGTTATAAGCAGGAGCTAAAAAAAACCCATAAATTTGAAAGCCACCTTATGGAAATAGCCAGTAGGATTTTATCAATAAGCATACTGATGTCTATTTGTACTGCATAATTTATAAGCACATTGAGATATCCAAGGCATGAAAAACACAATTCAAAAACACAAGCACAAAACCAAACAAACAAGCAAAGAGCATATACCTGAATATATTTGGAATATAAAGCCTTAGAATTAAGCTTAAAATTGAGGATAGCACTGATTGTAGTGATCATCATATCTAATAAGCAACTAGTTCATTAATCTTAAGAAAAGGCTTCATTTATATATTTGATAAGATAATAACTTACAAATCACATGCTTCAGTGAAGACAGTGGAACAAATAAGTTCTAATTAAAAAATGTTTTATAAACCAAATGGTATCACATAAGTTCATTTTATTAGGCTATTGCCACAGCTATCAAAATATCATAAAATAAATGATTAATAAGGCAAACAATACTAGTTTATTATTTAACCAAGATTTACTCAGCACCTAATATTTGTAAGCCAAGTGATATGTCCTGGTAAATAATTAAAGAGATGAAAAACACACCATATCTAAGAAACACTCTAAAGCATTAAAATAATAAATGTATTCACTATACAAGATTAGAAAAGACTAGCAAATAATTGCTAAAGTACTTAATCAAAAGTTCAGCAGGCTGTATGTGCTAATTGAGAAGATGCAGTTGGGGGAGTGAAACTCTCATGATTGATTAGGGGAATATATTTGGTTGTCTCTAGTTGGTCCTAAATTGGAAGTTGGGACAAAAATGAGGGAAATTGTTAGTTATTGTTTAAGCAGTGACTGTTTTGGGATGATTGCTACCGGGTTTGTGGCTTGGCTTCCTGGATTGGTTGCTGCAGATTCTGGGACAGCTCTGTTTCTGTATATGATATGTTAAGTCTCTCCTTACTTAGGCAAAAAAAAAAAAAAAAAAAAAAATATGTGTGTGTGTGTGAATACACATGCATAGTTATAATAAATATCGAGAATTATTAACTTTAACATTATAGATAATGTCAGTTATTTATAGGGTAGGTGGTTGGATTTTCAGGGATGGATACCTTCTTTGTGTGAAGGGAAAGAAATTAATAAAAATTACTTATTGAGCATATTAAAAACTGAGTATATTCAAGTCACTAGGATTTATAAGCAAAGGGGTACAAATCCTGTAGAAAAAAATGATAGAATCATGAAATCATTTGTATTATTTTGACCAAAGAATTGAGGCAATTCAATATGTGAGGAGAGATTTTCTATAATTTTTTTCATCTTAAATTTTCTTGGGTATATAATAGGTGTATATATTTATAGGGTACATGAGATGTTTTGATACTGGTATGCAATGCATAATAATCACATCAGGACCTCATGAGGTATTCATTTGAAAGGAGAAATTCAATTACTGTAGTACTAGAACCAAAGATGTAAGTAAATGTAGGACATGCTCATTACCCTCTGCCCCACCTTACAATAATGAAAGGTAAATGAAGTAAGCCAGAATATATAGTTGAACCCACTTTTCATCTAACTCTTTGTGAAAGCTCTAGAGAAGATTTTGGGAAACTGTAGAGATGTAGACAAATTAGTGAGGTAATAAATTAATTTGAGTTAAGGATATAAGAATTACTTTTGGTCTTTATGTTAGTGAGAGTTTCTGATTTTGAGAATCTAGCCTTTCTTCCACATTCTCTGGCCAAGTTAATGTAGATATGACTGCATATGTGCATTGGGTTTTCCTGTTTTGTTTATTGGCATCTGTGTCTAAAACCAAATGAACAAATATCCTTGAATTGAGAAACTGAAGCAGCTCATTCTCCTTGTTTACTATGCAAGTTCATCTGGGATCGCTAAATTTATGTAGGCAGTTACTTAGATTACCCTTCTTACCCTTATTACCACCAAGCTTCGGTACAAAGAGGTTTGTGGCAGTAAAGCAGAGTCAGTTTTTACTGTCAAATTTTCCTTAAATCTCTATAATATTATCTACTTTTATTATAAAAATTCACCAGTGAATATAGGAATTGAGAAGCCCCACTATCATGGTATCTAAGACATAATCCCTATACACACTGAGTATGTGTTTATTATGGCAAAGCAGACATGTGCACAGATAACTCTAATTAAAGCTTAACAGTTAGTAACCTCATAGATGTACCATAAAGTCATATAAGTTTTCAGAGTGGACAGTGTGTGTTTGCATTTGAAGTAAACGATTTATTGGATCAAAGTGGCTTTATGTTGAGGATAAGACTGAAATGGATGTTCAAGGAGAGGATAAATCGATTTTGTAGAATGTCAGAGAAGGAGCTTAGATAAATATTTTTTTTTAGAAGGAAGTCATATGACTGAAAACATAGAACCTAGAAACTTGTTTGGAAGGAATATAGACATCTCTGGGGAACAATGATAATACAGCTTAGAAGCTAAAGAAAAATAAAACATTATTTTGGAACTATTACGTTTGGAACTATTGCAGGAAATTGGGTTTACAAAACATTGCTGTGTATGAGATATTTATATGATGCCTATCCTCTACCAGCCTAAAGCTTAACTTGTGGGACGATAAAATAAGTAAACAGAAAACAATCCAATCGACAGGATAGCATACATGTTATATGAAACATACACTTCACTGATTAAACCCATACTTTTGCTGTAACAAAACTATTGGAAATTAATACTTTCCTATGTTAGATTTAAAATAAGATTAACAAATCCTGTTTCTGCATTATAATTTTATACATTTGATTGATTCAAATTCTGCTTAAATATTTTTATTGTTTTACAATTTGGCTGGCAAAAATAAGAAAAGTTTCAAATTTTTTATGACCATAATTTTCTAGGCTTCATACACTGTTTTACCTTTAAAAGACACACAGTGAAAAGTACTTCCTCCTATCATGGCATAATTTTGTTTTTGGAGCCACTCCTGTCAAGGCAAGGATATCTAGAATTGTTTTGCTAGGTTTTTCTTCTGGGGGAGACAGTATAACAACTATCATTATCAAAACAAAATATAATTACTAATGATTTTTTTTTTGAAAATTGAGATATATAGTAGCTGAATGAGCTAATGGGAAGCCTCTATTCAACTTGTAATTTGCCTTTCTCATTTTATGACAAAATATCACTGGAAAGAGAATTAAAAGCAAATATTTTATTTTTACATTTTTATATTTTAAATAAAAAATAAAAATTTTAAACCTTCTCAATGGAACTTAAAAATAAATTAGTCCAAAAGCTGTCCAAAAGCTTACACTAAGATTACTACTTTTGGTCTGGAATGTATTACAAGACACAATGATTTTTTAAATTAAAGGCTGTCTAGATTATTCTTCATTAACATTTAAGGCTACATCCAAACTGATTAAGAAAAAACACTAATATTTTGACTAACAAATATCAATTTCTTGTCTTTCACCAGCTCAGAATGGTTTAATCTTCTTTCATAACCCCTAGTCTACCTGTCTTTCATGTTTTTTGTTTTTTGTTTTTTTTTGAGACAGAATCTGGCTTTGTCTCCCAGGCTGGAGTACAGTGGCGCGATCTTGGCTCACTGCAAGCTCCGCCTCCCAGGTTCACACCATTCTCCTGCCTCAGCCTCCGGAGTAGCTGGGACTACAGTCGCCCGCCACCACGCCCGGCTAATTTTTTTGTATTTTTAGTAGAGACGGGGTTTCACTGTGTTAGCCAGGATGATCTCTATCTCCTGACCTCGTGATCCGCCCACCTCGGCCTCCCAAAGTGCTGGGATTACAGGCATGAGCCACCGCGCGCGGCATCTTTCATGTTTTTGAACCATGCACATAACTCTCCATACTTCATGTGTAATGGCTAATATTTCTGTTTAAAAAAATATTAAACATTTGTTTATCTTGCAAGAGTTTCATTTACCATTAGACATGCATTAAGGCGGAAGTAGTACAGTTAAGAATGTCAGCAGTTCATAGGGTGCAATTTCAGTGGTTCAAGAATTCTCTCAAAGTAAATATGCAGACAGGGTCAACTCGTTTGAGGCTTTCCCCTTTCTTTATACCACCAATTAAGCTTTCTAATATCTACTATCCTTTCTCCTAAGGCCACCTGCTCTGGAACTTTTAAGATAAAAAATAAACTTCTTTGGTAAAAGATCATTTTCTCCTAATTTAAGAATAGAGAGAAATTTGCCTTGGTCGTATCCAATACATGATTCTCTTTTTGTTTTATCATTGCTTTGTATCACATCAAATTATACTTTGCAACTCAATTGTCTCCGTAACAAAATCTCTATTTGTTTATCAGAGGGAAAAATTCACACAATTAAATATATATTTAATTATATTTGTATTAATTATATATGGAAGCTTTGTTCTTTCGCTCTTCACAATAAATCTTGCTGCTGCTTGCTCTTTGGGTCTGTGCCATGTTTAAGAGCTATAATACCGCGAAGGTCCGCAGCTCCATTCTTGAAGTCATCGAGACACGAACACACTGGAAGGAACCAACTCCGGACACACTATCAAGATTTTAGGATTGATAAGAAAAAAGTATATAGAATGAAAAAAACAAAAGCTATTTATTTTTACTGAATATTCTTCTTTTGATATCTGCTGATCATGGGATATAAGGAATTATAAGATAATTCACTGTCCCTTAGGTTCCCATTACAGATAGATATATACATACATATATATACACATACCATTAATTCACATAATATATATATTTAATTATATATGTAATATATATTTAATTGTGTGAATTAATGGTATATATGTATATATATTTAATTGTGTGAATTAATGGTGTATATATATGTCTGTTATATATATGTGTGTTATATATATGTGTTATAGAGTTATGGAGAAGACCTTCAATTATCAATTATAGGTTTTAAATTTACCCTGGCTTTTAAAGGAATAGAGTACACTGTTTTTTCTTTACTACTTTCATCTCTCTCTCTTTCTCTCTTTCCTTCTCTGACTTTCTGTCTCTCTGTCTTTTCCTCTCTCTCTCTCTGACTCCCTTTTTTCTCTCTGTCTCTTGCTCTCTCTCTTTCCTTCTCTCTTTGACTTTGTCTTCCCTCTCTCTCTCTTCTTCACTCTTTGACTTTCTGTCTTCACCACCCCCCCGCCCCTTTCCTTTCTGCTGTCTTTCCCTGCCTCTGCCAGCCACTTATGCTGCTGTTCTCCCCTCTCTTTCCCCTTTTTGATGGCTTCAGCACTGTAAGACTGCCACCTCCTTGGGTTTTTGCACTGTGTGCAATAACTCCATGATTCCCTAGTGGTATTTAATGAGGCTTCCCCCAGAGGTTAGGAACTCCCTTTCTTTCCATATTACAGCATGGGCATATAGGATTAGATAAGCATACTTGCTATCTGTATACACATTTATTCTTTTTCCCTTTCCGAGTTCTAAGGCTCGGGTAAGTGCCACCAGTTCTGCTAACTGGACACTGGTCCCTGGGGGAAGAGGCTTACTTTCAAGTACTGTTACATCACTAACTAAGGCATAACCTGCCCTTTGTATCCCATTTTCCACAAATGCACTTCCATCGGTATATAGGTTAAGGTCAGGATTAGCTAAGAGGACTTCTAAGAGATCCTCTTGGGTAGCATATGCCTGGAATATAATTTGTTGGCAGTCATGCTCTATTGGTTCCCCATCCTCTGGGAGAAAAGTGGCAGGGTTGAGGGCTGCACACATCCATTTCTGAAGCACTGGTCCCTCAAGGAGTAGCGCCTGATATCTAAGCAGGTGGTTGTCTGATAGCCATAAACTTCCTTTGGCACCTAGTATGCCATTTACATAGTGAGTAGTCCAGACAGTGAGATCCTTTCCTTGTATTATTTTGATAGCCTATGATACTAAGATGGCCACTGCTGCAACTACCCATAAACAGTGAGGCCAGCCTTTTGCTACAATATCAATTTCCTTACTTAGGTATGCCACTGCTTGTGGGGTTGTCCCATGAGTCTGAGTAAGGACTTCAAGACCTATTCACACTCTCTCTGTGACGTATAAACAGAAGTTTTGTCCTGTGGGAAGCCTTAAGGCTGGAGCTTGTATTAGGGCCTGCTTTAAGGTTTTGAAGCTTGTTGCTGCGGGTTCCCGTTCTACTAGATGAGTATTTGCCCTCTGGGTCTCCTTAATTAGAGGATATAGGGGCCTGGCTATCTCGCTGTATCTGGGGATCCTTAGTCAGCAAAAGCCAGTGATTCCAAGGAACACCCACAACTGTTTTAATGTCTTAGGGTGAGGATAAGCCAGTATAGGCTGTATTCGTTCCTTGCTGAGGGCCTTGGTTCCTCTGGCTAAGATTAGGTCTAGATATTTAACTTGTTGTAGGCAGAGCTGGGCCTTCAATTTAGACGCCTTGTACCCTTGATTAGCTAGAAAATTCAAGAGATCTAGAGTAGCCTGCTGGCATGAGGCTTCCAAACTGGTAGCAAAAGTAAATCATTCACATACTGAAGGACCAGAGTACCTGGACTTGAGAAGTGGCCTAGATCTTGGGCCAGTGCCTGACCAAACAGATGAGGGCTACCCCTAAAACCTTGAGGCAAGACCGTGCATGTAAGTTGTGACATGTGGTCTGTGGGATCCTCAAAGGCAAAGAGAAACTGGGAGTCAGAGTGCAGCAGAATACCGAAGAAGACATCCTTGAGGTCCAGAATCATGAACCATTCTGCTTCCTCTGGTATTTGAGAGAGCAGGGTATAGGGGTTGGGTACAACTGGATATAGAGGAATTACTCCCTCATTGATGAGTCTAAGATCTTGCACTAGTCTCCACTGACTGTTCGGTTTTTGTGCTCCTAGAATTCGGGTTTTGCAGGGACTGCTGCATTTTCTTACTAAGCCTTGAGCTTTTAAATGTCTAACAATATCCTGTAATCCTTTATGAGCTTCAGGCCTTAAGGGATATTGCCTTTGATAAGGAAAAGTGGTGGGGTCTTTTAGCCTGATTTGGACTGGGCGGGCCCTTTTATATTCAAAGACATCACTACACATTTCCCCTTTCTTTCTTAAATTATCATATTATTTTTTCCCCTCTCAGTTCACTGCAACCTCCACCTCCTGGGTTCAAATGATCCTCACCCATCAGCCTCTCGAGTAGCTGGGACTGCAGGCAAGTGGCACCGTGCCTAGCTATTTTTTTTTCTTTTCTTTTTTTTTTTTTTTTTGAGACAGAGTCTTGTTCCGTTACCAAGGCTGGAGTGCAGTGGTGTGATCTCAGCTCAGTGCAACCTCTGCCTTCCGGGTGTAATCCCAGCACTTTGGGAGTTTGACACAGGTGGATCACTTGAGGTCAGAAGTTCGACCCCCCCGGTTTCACCGTGTTGTCCATGATGGTCTCAAACTCCTGACCTCAAGTGATCCGCCTGCCTCAGCCTCCCAAAGTGTTGGGATTAGAGATGTGAGCCACCATGCCAAGCCTCAGCCTTTTAATGAGTCATAGATCACTCCTCAAAACCCTCATCATCCCTGCACTCACAAAGCCACTGTTGCAAACAATCATTAGGCCACAAATGAGTTGCCATAGTAGCCTCCTAACTGATCTTGTTTCCCCTGTCCTTCAATCATTCTCACCATAAAGCCAAAGTGTTTCTCTGTAGGCATATGCCACTCCTCTGGTAAGACTTTTTATGTCAAAGACTTTTTATGTCACTCATAGTGAAATCCCAAACCCTTAGAAATACTTAAAATATTTTGAGATCTAATATCTCTTAATCATTCTCTCTCAATCATTTCAAATACCTCTCCACACTTCTTCCTTTTTGGCTACACTATCTTCCTTGCTATTCCTAAACATCTCAAACATGTTTTCTGTAAACATTAAACATGTTTAATCTGAGATTTTGCCTTGTTGTTCTCCCTAAGATGCACTTCCCAAAATATTTCACTTGTTATATCTCTTATCTACTTTAGATTTGTATTAAAACATCATCTTTGAAGGAAGTCTTCCTCTAACTATTCAACCTAAATTAGCACTTCCTCCCAACCACACCTTCTATTCCCTTTCCCTGCTTTTTAAAAAATAACACCAATCTGTGTTTTTTTTTTTTAGACAGAGTCTCGCTCTGTCACCCTGGCTGGAATGCCATGGTGCAATCTTGGCTCACTGCAAGCTTCGCCTCCTGGGTTCAGGCCATTCTCCTGCCTCAGCCTCCTGACTAGCTGGGACCACAGGCGCCCGCCACCATGCCTGGCTAATTTTTTGTATTTTTTTTTTTTTTTAGTAGAGACGGGGTTTCACCATGTTAGCCAGGACGTTCTCAATCTCCTGACCTCATGATCTGCCCACCTCAGCCACCCAAAGTGCTGGGATTACAGGCATGGGCCACCACACCCAGCCGGTAACACCAATCTTTAAATAACATTTTGTATTTTGATAATTTGTTATGCTCATTTTCTGACTCCTCTCTACTTACCGTGACCATAATTTAACATTCGTGAGGGTGGGCACTTTATGTTTTTTAAGTTTTACAATTCATACATATTGTTTGAATTAATCAACACTTACTCCAAGTGGTTGTTTTAAAAATAGAGGAGATGATATATATAATCTGAGTAAATTTGGTGAATAGTAGAATCTTAATAAATGCTTTCTATTATCAAGGGGAGTCCTTGAAACCTCAATGATATGATCATATATTATGATATGGAGGTGGGCATCTGTATTGATTTGGAGAAGGAGGTTCATTAATTTCCATTTCAGTACTCAAGGAACATTTGAATGGGAAAGTGAATAGTAGACTTGTCTATCTTCCTGCTTATAAAAACAGGAGGTAATTTTTTATTTAACTTAAGAAGCTAGAGGTTGCTACTTGAATTGCATATTTAGATGGGGGTTTTCCTAATCAAAGTTTTTATTCCCATTGAATTAAATATTGCAATATATGTCATTTTATTTTGGTTTTGTAAATAGTAAATAATTTTATAACCCAAGGTTAATATTAAAATTTATTCATAATCTTTATTATATAATAACAGTGACAATGGTGAAAAATCTTTGTGGTCAAAAATACTGTACAATTAATTAAATATTTTAAAAAATTGTCAGTTTAAAAGAAAAACTAATATCTAATTTTCACCAAAACAGCTATTCTTATAAAGATTATTCGAAGCTGTTGTCTATCAGTTTGGGTATATATTTAGTTTTATAAAATTGGAAAAAAAAAGTAAAACTTTACTTTTAAAATTAACACTCCATGTCTTTATACCAATTAATGGTCATAAAAGCTGAAAAATGATGTGTAACAACTCATCAAGTACTAGGTTGGGTGAATTAAAAATCCTTTGAATGGTCCTAAATTATCTCTCTGGCAAATTAAAATATTTAATTTAAATATGTGATTATAAAGTGATTATATATTGCCTCTAAATCTTTTTTGCTTAGTGACTTTTGAAGTATTGCTATTGTAAACCAAAAATAAAATTATAAGCCCCTCAACCATCTGAATGGACCCTCCTCTCCAGCAAGGACATTCCAAAGTTAACCTGAAAAAGTAGCTCAGGCCATGATGGGAAGCGGGAGCTGGACATGCCTCATTATTCTCTCCTCCCTGTTGTAATTACTGATAGAACAGGCTCTTTAAGTCGGATAAGAAACATTTATAGTCTATTATCTCTGAAGCCTTCTACCTGAAGGCTTCATCTACATGATAAAACCTTGGTCTTCACAATCCCTTATCATAACCCAGACATTCCCTTATTTAGATAATAACCCTTTCAACCAGTTGCCAATCAGAAAATCTTTAAATCTACCTATGATCTGAAAGCCCCTGCTTTGAGTTGTTCCACTTTTCTGAACCAAACCAATGTATATCTTACATGTATCGATTGATGTCTCATATCTCCCTAAAATGTTTAACATCAAGCTGTAACCTAGCCAACTTGGTCAGGCAGATGGGGTCAGGAACTCCTGAGGCTCTCACAGGCATGTCCCTAACCTTGGCAAAATAAATTTTCTAAATTGGTTGAGACCTGTCTCAGAGAGTTTTGCTTTACACTGTAAACCAAAAAATAATAATAATTTATTAAAATATGAATATCTTACAAAAATTTTTGATTATGTTAAATTATTTTCTTTTAAACTTTTTCTTTCTTTTTCGTTTTTCCTTTTTTTTTTTGAGAGGAAATTTCGCTCTTATTGCCTAGGCTAGAGTGCAATGGCGCAATCCCAGTTGACTGCAACCTCTGCCTTCTGCCTCCTGAGTTCAAGCAATTTTCTTGCCTCAGCCTCCCAAGTAGCTGGGATTACAGGCATGCACCACCACTCCTGGCTAATTTTGTATTTTTAGTAGAGACAGGCTTTCTCCATGTTGGTCAGGCTGGTCTTGAACTCCCAACCTCAGGTGACCTGCCCACCTTGGCCTCCCAAACTGCTAGGATTATAGGTGTGAGCCACCGTGCCCAGCGCTCTTTTAAATGTTTTGATACTTAAACTCTGAGTCAGCTCTTTTAAGCACCTTCAGGTTAGAAATTTGTCTCAATTCTCCCAGCATGTAATCTGAGATCTAGTACGTTCAAATGCTCAGGAAATTTATTTGATATAATTTCTCATAGTTTGAAAAAAGAGCTCTTTAATGTGGTCAACATACAGTTCTAATATAACTGTAGTATATGTATATGCAATTTATTCTTCTCAATTTGTTTAACAAAATATACAAAGACCAAAAATTATTTGCAGAATAAGCAAATATTTGCAGATTAGAAAAAACTATGAGTTGATTGAATTATCTACTATCTTTTGGTAGACAAAATACCAAGTAAAGAACAAGAGATGTGCAATTCTAAAAATGTTTCCAAGTTTTAAAAAATGCAGTTTATTTATTTTCCAGTAATAGGATTGTAAAATATATAATAGAAACACAGCCATTCTTTTACTATTAGCAGAAATCAAAGTCATTTAGAGAAAAACAACTTTTAGTAGAAAAGAAAACATATTATAAAATCTCTTAAAGCCTGAAAACCCAGAAAAGAGACAAATGTTTCCATTATGTATTAGAATGAGAAGAAAAAGAAACACACACACACACAAAAACCTCTTAGAGGCTTCAAAATTGAAGCATGCAGTATCTAAAGTTAATGAGTAGGAGCTGTGGGGAAAAATGTTTTATTGCTTGGCATATCTACATTGTAGTTATAGCATTTTCTGCATTGTATTGCTACAATATTCTAGCTACAAATTGGCTAAAATAGTTCTTCCAAGAGTTTCTTTTTGGTGTCTTTTTGTTAAAGACCATTGTATCTCCCAAATACAAACAAACTTTTTCAAGATCATCCCGAAACTTTTGTGTATAGTGGGAGAGGATGGAACATGGTGACTTGCTGATATTTAATGTCTCTAGTATTCAAATAAGAATATGCATGATGGTTCTATCTGAAAACATAAACAAGATTAGATATTTTATAAAGAAGACAAGATAATCCCAATTTAAAGAAAATTATGGACACATGTAAATATAATTTTAACTATTTTATCACTAAATCTAGTTGGCAGTCATAAATCTGAGTACAAATAAAGCAACAGTCACAGTTTTTTTATTTTTATTTATTTCATTATTATTATTTTATATGGATTCTCACTCTGTCACCTAGATTGGTGTGCAGTGGTGCAATCTCGGCTCACTGCAACCTCCGCATCCGGGTTCAAGTGATTCTCCTGCTTCAGCCTCCCAGGTAGCTGGGGTTACTGGTGCATGCCAACATGCTCAACTAATTTTTGTATTTTTAGTAGAGACAGAGTTTCACCACGGCTGGTCACATACTCCTGACCTCAAGTGATCCACCTGCCTTGTCTTCACAAAGTGCTGGGATTACAGACTTGAGACACTGCACCTGGCCAACAGCACAGTTTTTAAATGAATTATACCAAACCTTCAAGGAAATGGTATGCCATATCTTATATAATTTTTCTTAAACCTCTCACATCGTTTATAATGTTGATAGCAATATTCCCAAAAAGTCTGTATGAAACAGTCATATATTCATTAAAATATGAGTATACTTAATTCATCAATGTGCAAATAAAATAATGATAGAGGCAGGATAATTTTTTGCTCCTTAGTTCAGCTAAATCCGGGTTCTTTTCTCGCGACCAGGAAAAATTGGGCACATAGACACATTGAAGGGTGAAGAGGGCAGAATTTATTGGGTGAAAGTAAAAGAGAGGGGTCCTGCATGCAGGTTGGCTCCACCACATTCCCTCAGTGCATGTGGCCCTCCAGTCCCTGCAGGCATGCCTAGGAAAACCCCCTGGGTAGGTTCCCTTATCTGCACAAAACATTTGATATGACACTTGGGCAGGTTGGAGATTCTCCAGGGACCCTTCCTTATCTACCTGGGCATTTGTCTGCCTCCTGCCTCTATTAGGAATACACTGTGGGCCGGGCGCGGTGGCTTATGCCTGTAATCCCAGCACTTTGAGAGGCCGAGGCGGGCAGATCACGATGTTAGGAGATCGAGACCATGCTGGCTAGCTGGTGAAACACCATCTCTACCAAAAAAAATACAAAAAAATTAGCCTGGCATGGTGGCAGGCGCTTGTAGTCCCAGCTACTCGGGAGGCTGAGGCAGGAGAATGGCGTGAACCCGGAAGATGGTGCTTGCAGTGAGCCGAGATGGTGCCACTGCACTCCAGCCTTGGCGACAGAGCGAGACTCCATCTCAAAAAAAAAAAAAAAAAAAAATACACTGTGACCAAGTAGGTTTTAAATTTGAAGAGGGTGAGTGATATAATATTAAGAAAACTATTACTATACATATGAATATTAACAGACTATTACTCTTTGTCCATATTAAAAACACTTAAAATATGCCAATAATAGGGACTTTTGGTAACCAACCAAAACATCTACATAACACCTCTAGTAATCATATTATTTAATGTTGAAATATTAGGAGCATTTTCATTCTGATTAAAACATTAGGATTAAGATAGGAATTACCAGAGTTTCGAGTCAAAATTTCGTTGGTGATTCTACCTAACATAATGAAACAACAAAAAATAGTATAAAGTTAGAAAGCAATAAATAAAATTCACAAAAGTTAGGATTGAATATCAATAAAGTCAATGTCTACATAGAAACTTTAACTAATAGAATTCTAAAAGTATACACATTCTGAAAGATCATTACACTAAATGTGTCAATGCCGTTTTATAACTACAAACAACATAGGAATAAATGAAAAAAAATAACTATAAAGTCTGACTGCAGCTAGAACTATTACCTTATGAAGGAAATAAAATAGGACAAATAAATAATAATTTACACTTCTAATGAAATTTAAATCTGCATATCTCAGCCATTCTACTTTCAGGAAATCTTGAGAAACTTGGAAAAATTTTAACCAATCTATATAGGAAAACTTGGACAAGGCTATTTATTATACATTTTATGAATTGTATAATGAATAAATGAATTATAACTCATATAATAAATAAATTTATAGTGTAATTATAAAACATGAATAAGGAGGAAACTCCTAAAATGTAGAATAGTGGTTACTTTAAGGTGGGAGAGAGACGAATAAGAGTGGGGAGTCAAGCAATGGAGACACAGAAGAATTAAACACGATGATAAATGAGACAGACTTACAATATGCATTGGATATACATGCTGATAGAGGATGTGTCACCTTATCAAATGCACATCAATATTTTAAAATGGCTATATATTACACGATAGAGAACATCAATAAGTTTGCCGAAATAGAAATATATCATTCCCTGATGAAAAAGCAATCAAAAAGGAAATTTTCAATAAAATAAACACAGTAACATACCAAAGGCCTTTCCAGCAGGAAATTAAATAAAACCTTTTCCTGAAAGAAAAACAAGAAAAAAAAAAAAACAACTCTTGTCTAACAAGGGAAACGCAAATCTTAAAAAATCCAATCAGATATCTATAATGTTCATTTTTTAAAACCTATAAGGGACAGATATTGTTTTGAAGCACAGGCAAAAATAAAAAGCTCTTCAAGCCATTATTAAAAGACTAGAAAAATCTCAATATCAAACTGGCTAATCTTACTACTGTAAGCCAATATCACTTGTGCATTTAAATGTAAATATTCTAAAAAAATGAAAAATATCTGTTCTGTAGAAAAATAATGAATCAGGGCCACATACTGCTTATAAAAGGAGATCTTTACCACTTTTCCCAGATACAAAATGCTTCATTATATGGATGTATTAATTTATTCATTCACTGTTCTGTTTATGGGCATAGTGTTTTATTTTTCCTTTATCTTCTTTTAGTTACACATAATACTACATGAATATTTTAGTTGTTGTTGATGTATCATTAGCCTTAATTCATAGAAATACTTTTGCTGGGCCAAAGGTTAAATGTCAATGTGCTTTTGTTGGATATTGCCAGATTTCTCTCCAGTTAGAATTGCATATGAGCAATGTTTTATCCACAGATTCACGCTCAGACTGTCATCATACAGTTTTGTACTAATCTGATAGGTGAAAAGTGAGAAATTAAACCACAGTGTAGTTTAATTTGCATTTTTCCAATTATAAATCATAGCAAAGTTTTTTGTTCCTTGCTTTCATTTTTTAGATACATCTGGGAGCCAGCCTGAAAGATAGAACACAATGATTCTTGCCATAATACCATAATGGTATTATGTCCTTACGTAGTCCACTTCTACACTGAAACAAGGGTTGCCCTTGTGACCGATAGAATACTGTATATATGATGGTGTGTGACTTCTAAGAACAAGCCACAAAAGGCATGCCAGCCATAAAAGATAAGCCTTTAGACTCCTGCTTTGTTCAGTCTAGAATAATCCAATTGTCATTCTATGACAACACTCCAGCTGTCTCATAGAGAGAACCTATCAAGAACAGCTGAAGTATTTAATCAATAATCAATACCAACTCTCAAGCCTGTGGGAGTGATTCACCTTGATATCAAATCATCCAGCCCCATTTCAGCCTTCATATAATTCTAACCCTGGATGATTTCTGAATACAGCCTCATAAAAGATTTAAGTCAGAAATTCCCAGCCACTTTATCCTAGTGTTGGCTCCAGGTAAAGGGGCTCTCCAATTTGTTTGTCTGAAAATGTATTTTATTTATCAATATTCCTGGAGGATATTTCCCAGTGGAAATAAAATGCTATAATGGTAGTTATTTTCTTTCAGTACTTAGAAAATGACAAACCAGTATTTCTCTTGTGAATATGACTGAGTTATTTTGTCACTTCAGTAAATGTAAATTGTAGGTTTCTATTACTTTTAGGATTTTTGTCTTTCTCCTCAAACAGTTTTGTTATGATAAGTGTGATTTTTTGTTTGTTTGTTTTTTGTTTTTTGAGACGGAGTCTCGCTCTGTCGCCCAGGCTGGAGTGCAGTGGCGCGATCTCGGCTCACTGCAAGCTCTACCTCCCGGGTTCACGCTATTCTCCTGCCTCAGCCTCCTGAGTAGCTGGGACTACAGGCGCCAGCCACCGCGCCCGGCTAATTTTTTGTATTTTTTTGTAGAGATGGAGTTTCACCGTGTTAGCCAGGAGGGTCTTGATCTCCTGACCTCGTGATCCGCCCGACTTGGCCTCCCAAAGTGCTGGGATTACAGGCGTGAGTCACCGCTCCCGGCCGCTAAGTGTGATTTTATTTCATCTATCCAATTGTGTTTTGCAGAATTTTTGAAGTCTTTGTAGATGGATGTATTTTGTCAATTATTTTTTAGTGTTGCAAACTTCCCATTCATTATTTCTTATGATTTTGTCCATCTGCTTTAAACTGCATTTTTCTATTGATAAATAATTCTGTTAATATATTGTCTCTTTAGTTGCCTCTAATCTGTTGTTAAGCACATCTACTGAGTTCATAATTTAAACTACATTTTATATTTTTTTAAGTTCATTCATTCTTTTTATAAATTTCAATTCAGTGCCGAAATTTTGCTTTATTTTATTTATATTCTTGACCTTACAGTTGTAAATTAAACATTTTGACAATATTGATATCCGTATCATTCAGGAGTCTTTTTTTTTTTTGGTGAATTTTGATTTTATCTCCTGATGCAACCCTCATTTTGCATTGAATGTATATTTATATAAATACACACACACACAGACACAGAAAAAAAAAGCTGGAGACTTGAAATGATGTCACTTTCCTGGCAAGAGTGGTTATTTTGCTTCTGGAAGCCATTAAAAAATGGGCAGGTGATCTTAATTCGTCTTGTATTGTGGTGATTCTCAGGTTTATTTTACTTTGATGAGCAATTTCCAAACTGTTCTTTCTTTAGTTTGTCTCACTTCAGAGCCTATACTAAAACCCTACAGTGTTTTTTAGAGATCCTCCATCTGTGGTGGACAATGATCTCCATAATAACCTGCCAAAAGCTGTTTTAGCCTCGGAGACGCTTAGCCACTACTTATTTGCTTAGTTATTAGCCTTTTTTCCTGCTGTGTTCAAAGAACAAAAATACCCTGGAAGGAAAGAGTGATGCAAGATGTAAGGCTCATTTGCATTTCAGTTTTCTCTGTGATCTTGTAAACTCAATTTCTGTCTACTTTCATGATCCTGAACTCTAACATTTGTCTCTTCAGCTCTGATGGAAGAAAACACTGTTGTATTCCATATTCTCTTAGTTATGGTTTTCTACATAGATCTTCAGGACCTTTACCTCTTCAGGACCTTATGCTAAATGCCTCTAGAGAAAAAATAGCAAAAAAAATGAAGTTTATATTGTTTTCTTTCCTCCTTCTTACTGGAATATCAATTTCTGATTCTACTTGAATTTTAATAACATTTTCCTTTTTAGAGCATCAGGTCCTACCAGCCAGTTTTATATAGCTATAAGTGGAAGTTTACTTGCTCTCTTGTTTGCAATATTCACAGTATCAAATTGCCCTTAAATTCTTTTCCTAATATGGGTAAATATGTATGTTAGCCTGTTTTGTGGGTTTTTTCCCAGCTTAAAAAAATTGATATTTAAATATTTTGAAGATACTGATATCTGACTTTTTTCTACATTCTTTACCAATAATTATTTATTAAGATTTTATTTTCCAAATCATTTGGATCAGTGTACGTGTCCATTCCCTTTCATTGTAAATCTAATTTATAATGTTCTTTGATCTTTTAACTGAAAAGAGTTATTTTTTTACCTGTACATGGAGATATAATTGCTGTTGCTGTTTTTGTATTGATTCTGTAAATTCTTTCTCAGAGACTATAACTGTTCTAATTGGAAGATAATAGACAATCATCACCTTATAGAAGACATACAACACAATTTTGTAATATTGTCCCTTGTAATTCACTGCCTATTGATAGTGTGGGGTACTTATATTAGGTATGCTACCACTTGTAAAAATAACTCGTTAATTGCATGGGTATTAGGAGTCCTGTCCATACTTCTTACTGTGTTTATAACCTTGTACAAATTAAACTAACATATCTTTTTTTTTTTTTTTGAGACGGAGTCTTGCACTGTCTTCTGAAACTCAATTTATATTCCTCTCTGAAGTGATTTTAAAGACACACAGTTTCCTTTATAGTAATTACACAGTTGAAAATTTCAGTTATGCATTAGAACAACACAGATTTTGTTGGATGCCATTATCTGTATACATAGCTTCTTCTAAATATATAGACTGAAAAATATGTAAGAATGTAGAAAAATAGCAATCGAAGCTGCAAATTTGTCAACCTAAAAAGGACAAAATAACTGCAATTTTTCTACATGATTATTTTCCCAGCCTATCTTAAATGCTACATTTTTTAGATTCTATGAGCATCACTACCATAGTGTATACACACACACACACACACACACACACACATAATTGTAGGGTTTACAGTTTAGCTTATACTTAGTATTTCCAGAGCAAGGATTTTTATTTGTTCATCCAACTGCTCATTCAGCCATATTGAACTAGAAGGGAAGCAACTTCCTTTTTGTTATGCTTTAATAGACACAGTTTGGCAAGTGTTTTTCAATAAGCTTCACCTTATTCCTGAAAAAAATCAGGCATTCTCTAAGCAGGCAGAAGCTAATAAATCAAATGCAGTGTTAATCAATAAAAGTAATCAGCCTCTGAAGCAAAACCTGTGTATTACAATATGGAACAACTAGCTTTCGGGTGTACTTTAAGACACAGTTTAAACTGTAAACACAGAGTTGTTCTTTCCACTTTATTTCAAGTAACATTAGAATTTTAGATAAGACAAGTTTAACCAGATTCTTTGAGAGTATGTGCACTGATGAGTCTAAAAAGAATGTTGAAAAGAATCATGGAAATCAGTGTGAAAACAATTCTATGCAATATGATGTATTACATAAAAATGAGCTCTGCTGTGTAATTCCAAATGAGACTTTGTTTGTGAAATGAAAATGCACCTTTGTGGTTTATGTGCCATTCAAAGTTTTCATCTAACTTCCATGTCAGCATCTATTGTGCATTTTTCTCATCCTATAATCAACTGTAGATTTAGTGGCATGCCTAGTTTTTTTTAAATTGCATTTGGTTAAATTATTCTACACTTTATGCTTTGCTGACATAGATTTTTAAATTAATTAATTGACTACATAAGATACTTAGAGTAACAGAGAAACTAGCATAAGAGTGGAATATTAAAGCAATTGAGCATTAAAAAAGATGAAGAAATTAAATAAATTATTAGAAGAAATTGTATAAAAATGGTTAGCAAAAAAGGTATTAAAACCAAAAATAACAAAAGCTACAATGAACTCGTAATTAAGAATAAAAGAAAGCTTAGTTGGAACACATTATTTTTTAGCATTACAAAATCTTTAGGATAAAAAATACAAGTATTTCAGCCAATTTTTGCTAAAATAAACTCCCCCAATTCTACTATATATAACAATGTTAATGAAAAGTACTTTACAAACTTTAAAGTCTATCGAAATGATAAATACTTATGATTATTTTATCAAAAAGTACTAATAACATTATCTTTCTAAAAATATCGTTAACATATGAAGCTCTTTAAATATTAAATATCTAAATACCACTAATCCAGTAATATAACTATGATAACAATAAACTATCATCAACACTTACAATTTTTTACTACACAACAAGCATGTAATTTCTGACATGTGGTCTACATCAGCGGCCCCCAACCTTTTTGGCACCAGGGACTGGTTTCTTGAAAGACAATTTTTCAACAGACCAGGGTTGGGGGATGGTTTCGAGACGATTCAAGTGCATTACATTTATTGTGCACTTTATATTATTATTACATTGCAATATATAATGAAATAATTATACAACTCACTATAATGTAGAATCAGTGAGATCCCTGAGCTTGTTTTCCTGCAATTGGACAGTCCTATCTGGGCATGATGGAAGACAGTGACAGTTCATCAGGCATTAGGTTCTCATAAAGAGCATGCAATCTAGATCCCTCACATGTGCAGTTCACAGTAAGGTTCACACTCCTGTGAGAATCTAATGTCACTGCTGATCTGACTTGGAGGTGGAACTCAGTCAGTAGTGCAAGTGATGGGGAGTGGCTGTAAATACAGAGGAAGCTTCTCTCGCTCGGCTTGCCTAGCAGAGTTCTTAACAGGCCACAGACCAGTACCAGTCTGTGGCCTGGCGGTTGGGGCCTCCTGATCTACAGTCTATATTGCAAGTCTGTAAACAGCTCTCTCATATTTGAAAAACAAAATATAAAACTTTAACTTGGGGTTTATTTGTAAATGTTCCCACATCTAAGCTTCATTTTAAGTATTTATAGCCCATGGGGAGCTGCAAAATATATTGAAGACTAAAGCACTTAGATGAGCAACAGTCAGTTTGGGGACTAGAGAAATACAAAGTCTGAAAGGACTTTTGCTGTGGTGATTCCCTTACATTATTAGCTGCTTAAACAGCAGGCAGAAAGGAGCACTGGGCACAGCAAAACACCAGCGTTGACCTGTGTGTTTGGTTTAGATACATGAGAGCTAGTGTAGCACAGCTCACCTACTGGAACCTCATTACCAAGCTCATTATGGACTTATTGCTAGCGTAAAGCTGCTACACTGTATTAACTCCAGCTAGGAAGAAAATTGGAGTAGCAGGGGCAAAATCATGTACGTGACCTGTCAGATTAAGACCTACTGATGCCTAAAACTTAGGAGCTGTTGTGTGGAATTAATTTCTAAGTTACTATAATATGCCTCAAGTAAGGATTTAGTTAAGTTTCTTATTTTTGTAATAAAAGGAAATGTAAAATTCAATGATCTATGTGTATAGACTTTCATGTTCAGTTTTCAACAGTTGATGTCTATCATCTATTCCAGTTTTTCAAGTAGTAACTTTATGAAATGAGATTTATTTGTGTGTCCTTGACCACTATATATGAGAAGCTCCAGGCTTCTAGGAAAATTGTCCATAAGCATGTTTTTCCAGAATAATTAAAATTTATCAGGAAAGTATTTACAGTTCAGATTGCCAAATGTTTGTTTAATGAACTTATACTTCTCAAAAACAAGTTCTTTGAAGTTCAATTTTAAAGCGTGTTAATTCATTCTAATGTGGCATAAAGCCTTTTTTGAAATAGGGCTAATGGAATTTTATTCTCTATCTCTGCTGAAGTGATTATAAACTTTCACTTAACAATATCTCTGTAGCTTTTATGGAAATCCCCAAGGGTTAAGAAAAGGGCCAGAGAATAGCATAATCACAATCATTTTTTCATATTAAAACTGTTACTTTTTACACATTTAACCATTTAGAATAGGTATGAATCATTAATTTATGTTAGTGTATGGTTTTAATACCCTGAAGCAGGCAGAGTCTTTTAACAGTTTTCACTGTAGGACTCCACTCCGTGCCACCTGCATCGTATGAATCAGCAGCTGCTTTCAACATCAATTGGACAATCAGCATCCATGGTCATAGGGCGAGAAGCTTAATTGTGAGACTTAAACTTCTAACATGAGGACAACAATTTTGTTTCGATTCTTAAAGTCTATGAAAGGAGCTTGTCTTTTCTATCCCAGCAATTGAATTATTTACTATTTCAACTTGCCTAACTGATGAAGTACCCTGGGGGCTTCTTCAAAGTTTATAATACAAGTGTTAATAACCACACTTTAAACCTCTAACAGAAGTGTAAAATACCAGTAGATGATGATAAATCTCAGAGTGTGCAATACACCCTGTTATAGTTGAAAAGCATATTTTTCTTAGGCTAATGACTATCTGTCATGTGTTTAAAAACCAAAGACCTCAAAACTCCAGTGTATAAAATGAAATTTTAAAAAGGTCTAAAAAATACAAATTCCCCTAGAATTTGTGAAAATAACTTACTGCTTTAATTTTTATCCATTGTTTTTGCATCAGCAATTAAGGCAATATGAGTAAACTTTAATGCTATCTGCTAATATTTTTATATCAATTACATTAGATCTCACTTTCCAGACATATTTCTTAAGTTGATAACCAGATATCTATCACATTTATCCACAATGTTCTTTAATATCTACATTTTTCATTTTATTATACATATTTTCAGTAACTTGAATATGAATTACAAATAAAAAAGAAGGTATACTGCAATAAAAAATTAGTTGTAGTGTTTATTTTATGCCTTTATAATAACCAAAAGTAAAATAAACCAATAGGTTCATTTGATTCAACCAAAAGTAAAATGAACCAAAGTTAAATTGAGCAAATATTGAAAATAAAAATTAAAAGTGCTTCTAACAAATTTTGTTTTAATGTATTAATTGTTTAACTAAATTAGAATTAGTATAATAAGAGTATGATGGAGATTAGTTTGTTCGTGGATTGAACATTATCACTCCTCTGTCTCTATGTAAGGCTTAGTGAACCAGATTTCATGAGGTATCTGTGAAGGTGGAAAGTGGACTGGATAATAGTAAAGAAGTTAACAAAATTCTCAAACTAATAGGACAGTAAACTGAAAAAAAAAGTTCATAAAATTAAAAAACTAGAAGTGATATTGAAACTGACCCAATAGTCTCATAGACAGGTGTTTTGTTTGTTTGTTTGTTTGTTTTGATAAACATAGAAATTGACCCTTCTGGTCTTAAAGCTTGAAACTCACCAGATCCAGACAATGAGATGCCAGGCCCCTCATTCATTATGATTGTTTCCTTACCCATCCCAAGTTCCTATTTTCCAATAGATAGCTACATTTCTTCCCTACTATAAAAACTCCTCATTTTAATTGGCCAGGGAGATGGATTTGAGACTGATCTCCCATCTCTTTGACTGCAGCACCCAATTAAAGCCTTCTTCCTTGTCAATAATCGTTGTCTCAGTCATTGGGCACTCTGTGTGGGGAACAGAAGAACCTAGACTTAACCCCTGGTGTTTTGGTAACAATATCTTCCAGAGAGAGGAAGGTAAGTGTTTTCTACGGATGCCATAACAAATTACTCCAACCATGGGGGCTTAAAACCACAGAAATACACTCTCTCATAGTTGTGGATACCAGAAGTTCAAAATCAAGGTATTGGCAGGGCTGCACTTCCTCCAAAGGCTGTAGGGAAGAATACGGTCCTGGCCTCTTCCAGCTTCCGGTAGCTGTCAGCATTCCTTAACATTTCTTGGCTGTAGCCACATTACTTCAATCTCTGCCTATGGCTTTACATTACTGTCTCCTGTGTGTATCTGTGTCCTCTTCTGTCTGTGTCTAAGGACACTTGTAGGTATATTCAGGATAATTCAGAATTATGTCATCATCTAAAAATTCTGAACATAATTACACCTTGTATACCCATTTTCCAAATAAGATAATATTTATAGATTTCAGGAATGAGGATGTGGATATATCTTATAGGGGGACCAATGTTGAGCCCACTACAGAAACTAACAATTTGTTTTTTAAATAATAAGATCATTCTCACAAGTCAATCCTTTTTCAGTGCCCAACTCCTCCCAGAACAAGGATATAAGAATAGTAGGTTTATTCTGTCTGTCATGAGCAATGACTTCAGATTTGTGGTTAAGAGGACAAGAACTCACTCATAGGCTTGGTTATATTTGGCAGTCATGAGAAAAAACAAGATTCTAAATGATTAAATACTGAAGTACACTCTTCAGCAGTGAACTCATAAGCATTGGAGGTAAGATGGAATATATCATCTTTGGCATGAGCCCCATTCTTCACCTCTCCACACATACATATATCACCTCCAGTAATGAGCAGCAAAGGAAAACTGTACTGTAAACCAATAAGTATCTATGAACAGGTTAAAAATATAAAATATGCATTCAGCTGAAAATCACCAAAACTTAATGACAGAAAGCAGCATGAGATAGCGATAATATAACAAATTCAGGTAACAAGCAATCTCATGCCCAAGAACAAAATTTTAATAACACAAACAAAAGGGAAATAATTGACATTATCAATGTCTTTAACGAAATGTAAGACTTAACCTCCCACCATTAATAATTATAAAATCTAGGTTAAAAGTTTCAAAATAAACAGATCTTCAAAGGTGTCAGAAAATATCAAAATCAGCCATAAATCAAGTGGCTGAGATCTCAAAGAACAGATAAGGAAGCTGAAGAAATCCCAGGTTCATCAATGTATTAATCCTTAGAGCATTTGATAATTTTCTCATTCCTGGAAAATGCCTAGAGATTGAAAAGAAAGTGGTTGCCTAGAGTCTGAGGAGTTCTTGCAGGGCTAGAGAGAAAATAATTACATAGAGACCAGGCAGGACCAAGCTTCCATGACTTGAGACAATATAACCGTGAAAAAAAGCTATGAAACATGCATGAACCTAATATTTTATAAGCAATATATGCCATTAAGGCATTTAATAACTCCTAAAGGGCAAGTGCAGGGTGCAAAAGGAGACAAACAAGACAAAAAAACTGCAGCTCTATGGCTAAAAAATTAATCAGAAAAGTATTCAACATCAAAGTACTGTGGAGAAAATTGGAGTTCAGTATCACCTAAAGAAAATGTGTCCTGGAAAACACACCAGACTTTCATTTGTAGCATCAGCAGATTCTGATACTAACGAATAGACAGTTTTAATTGAATTAAAATTATTTGCTCATATTCTGTGCACCTAGTGGAACAAGTCTATTGTCTTCAGAAGGAAAAGGTATGATTTCACTTACAAAGTACAAAATTTAATTTGAAATTACCAGGCATTCCAGATTTAAGAATAAAAGTAATAAAAACTGAAGTAACTGGCAGATTACATAAACATGCAGAGCAGATCAAGATGAAGAAGTTATCATGCAAGAATTTTATTGGAATTATCATTAATATGTTTGAAAAAAATGAATAAAGATAATTTCATCAAAGTATTAGAATGATTAAAAATAACTTAAGTCATAGATCTCAAAAATAGGATAATTAATATTATAAATCAGTAGATGAGCTTAACCAAAGATCACACAAAATAGGCAATAGATCAAGATTAAAGAAGGAGATCAAAATCATTGGGAAATAGCTAAAAAAATACGGACATGTCAGAAAAGGTCTAGGTACTAGAAATAAAAAAAAAAATCAAAAAGGACACATATGGGGCAAAATAAAAGTGTTTACTAAATGTGTAATTGAAGATTCTGAAAGAGGAATAAAGGCAAAAGCAATAATTTAATAAATATTTTATTTACCAAAGTTGAAAAAGAAATCAAGCCCCAGGTTCAAGAAGCTCTGTGAAATCAAATTAATATAAAGACAAAAATATTTACATCTTACCAAATCAGAATAAAAGTGCATAAAATGGAAGACAAAGAGAAGAATTATTTTAAATAGCCAGCAAATTATATATTTACTTTAGAGGGACAAAAACTACAAAACAAATGACTTTTCAACAGAAATCATAGAAATTAGAAAACAATAAACTATTTCTGTAATCTGATGAAAGAAAAAATAAATAACAATAGAATTTTTTTTCAGAGAAAGGGTCTTGCTATATTGACCAGGCTGGACTCAGATTCCTGGGTTCACATCATCCTCCCACCTCAGCCTCGCATGCCACCACCTTAGGCTCCATGTAGAATTTTGTATCCAACATTAAAAAATGTAATTAAATAAATCCTGCTTTTAGTTCAAGATGTAGAACTTCAAAGAGCACCACTCTACACTTACAAGGAAAAGCTAGACAAGTTAAGAACTTTACCTTAATTCATTCTAAAACTCAGGTAGCTGGGTAAGCAAGTAACTTGAAATATGAGAGACAAGCACATGCAGGAAGAAAGAGGATCTGAGCATTTCCATTCCTGGAAAGACATCACTGAGTGCCATTATATCCCTTAAGTGCTATATAAGCTAGGAAGAAGATTAAACTATAAATTTTTAATGAATTGCTAAAGGCCAGTTTTTGGCTAATGTGTAATTATGATGATTCTGGGACCACAGATACGAAAAAAGTGGTTTTACCCAGTGGCAAGATAATCTTTCAGGAACCCCACCAAGATTGGGGAGAATTCTGAGAAGCTTCACTCACAGTGCTACGTGAAGCAGAGGAGAAGCAACTGAAAAACATTAGCAGACATTGCTAGATCTCCCCTATGTCATATCTGTGGCTAGCTTTGATGTTTGCTTTGTGTCTTGGGAATATTTTGTTTAATCATTCTTATATTTCCTTATCTTGTTGGTTTTATCAAAAGCTGGACATCCTGTGTAGGAAAGTAGGGATGGAATAAAGCTATTTTCTTCCTAGACCTGGCCATGCTTTTCCTTCCTTTAGGGCTTTAATACAGTTGTTTGAGTTAATTTAGTTGGAAGTTAGACTGGGTTTGAAATGTGTTACTGCTTTAGTCGTGCTCAGTTTTTATGCCATTTTTGTTATTGTTTGTTATGTTTCTAGTGTAGGGGTTTGAGCCAATCTAATTAGGGGTTGGGCTTGAATTAAGGTTAGTTTTTACCATAATTACCTTCAATGCACCACAAGGGGCAGGTTCTTCTAAATATATCTTTTGCTTAAAGTGGGATTTTATTTACTCCAGGATTTTAAGAAAATGTGTTTCTGTGCTTGTTTGTTTGTATATTGTCTACCTTTGGCAGTATATCTATACATTGGTATTAGTAATGGTTAATTTTATGTGTCAACTTGTCTAGATTATAGTACCCAGACATATAGTCAAACATTATTCTGGAGGTCTTGGTGAGGATAATTATAGATGAGATTTAACATTTAAACTGGTAGACTTTGAGTAAAGCAGATTGCCCTCCATTCTGTGGGGAGCCTCATCCAATCAGTTGAAGGACTGAATAGAACGAAAGACTGACCTGCCCCAGAGCAAGGGGGAGTGCTGCCAGCAAATAGCCTGCAGACTTGAACCTCAACATCTGCTCTTCCCTAAGTCTCCAGCTTGATGGCCTTCAAAATTGAACTGCAGATTGTGGACTTGCCAGCCTCTATAAATCGTGTGAGCCAATAGCTTAAAATAAAACTCTCTCTATATGTACAGACTCTACGGGCTCTGTTGCTCTGGATAACACTGAATAATACAGTATCCAACTTTTGTTAGCCTGGTGTTGAGAAGAGAATTCACTCTTTTCTAATTTAAGTTTTATCTTGGACAAGCACAAAGCCCCTGTGTGTCAGCTATCTATTCTCAGTGCTTCTGCCCCTTTGCAGGTGTATTTCTCAGCCCACATTGTATTTTTATCCCTCCTCCAGGGGTAGTTTTTGTTTGTTTGTTTGTTTGATTGATTGATTTTCTTCATTCAGATGCAGTATGTTTACTTCAGTGCCCTAATGGTGACAATGTTTGTTGGTTTTACCTCCACATGTTAAAGCTTATGTTTCAGAAGGGAGACAGTGGAGAAAAATACAAATGGAATTGCATGCCCCTCCTACCATAGCATCTGTTCTTTAGGTCTACACCATAAAGGACCTTTTCCTATGGCTTTATCCAATAAATTTTGTGAGTACTTGATGGGGTTCATGGAGAAAACTCTCAAGAGGATATGGACTTTCCCAATTTCTGTAGCCTCCAGGAGCCTCACGCTCCCTCACCAATCCACTCCTGATGTCCACCAATCTTCTGCTCAGTATCCAATGTCCTCAGAGGCCATTACTTGTGTTTAGTCTCTTCCTGCAGGCATGTCTTTAGATTTCAGGCCAGTTCATTGTTCTGCAATTTCAGGTTTAAGGAAAGTTGTGAATTTATAGTTTGACTTTTTTTTCCTTGTAAGATTATAAGCAATACTCTTTCTAGGTGTCTACAAATCTGAACAGATAGCAAATGTCAACAATAGATTTTTATTAAAATGCTTGGGTAACTTTATCATCATTTGTAGTAAGAAAAGAAACCATATCTCACATTGTGTGCAAAGAAAAAATTTTGTTAGATTAGAAATATAAATATAAAAATGAAACCATACAAGCATTACATGTGGCCTGAAATCTAAAGAGGAAGAAAACTTTGATTGCAAACAAAAGAAAAAATTTGCATGGGCAATTTAATATAAAGGTATAAAAATAGATTTTGAAAATATGAAAACATTTAAAAACTTACTCATATTTAAATAAATACAGTTAAAACAACAATGTGATACTACTTCTTAGCATCATATTGGAACAATTTTAAAAGTGTGAAAACATGGTTGGTGACGCTGTGCTATCACTCATATTCCGTATTACTGGTAGAAATGCAAACTGGCACAACCTTTCTGGAGGGAATTTGACAATACCTAACAAAACTACTTAGGAACTGAACTTTTGCCCCAGAAATCTTATTTTTAGAAATCTAACCTGAAGATGCCTTTCTTATATGATGAAAATACATTTGAGCAAGGTTGTCATTGGAGCATTGTTTGTAATTGGAAATAATATAATGTCTGTGTAAAAGAGAAGGTGAATAAACTATTAGTTTACTGCAGTTTAAGCTTCAAATCTAGGGGCAGTGAAATGCCCTGATCATCCACACTACATAGGAAGTCAGATCACATTATATTAGATAGTCCCCACTAGAGGCATGGCTATTATAATCATTTTTATTACTCATATCTTAATTACCATTTTTCTACCTCACTAATTAAAATTATGAATATAATAAGTATGATTAGTGAAAACTGTAACTTGTTGCTAGAGTGGTGGGGATTGGAATGGACTCTTTGGAGATAGTTTGTGCTCTTGCATGCAGATGATGTAAAGATTTAGCGAGGTCTTTACAACGTATTACCTTAACTACTTTGGAAATAGTCCTACAAATTCATGGCCAGATAATACGAATCTTGTAAGACTTACAGTCCTGTCTCTTAGGAATGGCACCTGAGTTTTGATTCATAAATGACTTTGTTTACCCATGGGTTTCTCAGGATTCTCCTTGCCTGATGTCAATTTTAAGGACAGTAAAATCTTGTTTCTGTTATTGTGTCATTTATGCTTTAAGGGAAACTTTCTTGAGCTAGTAACCAAGTAAAATTTAAAATTAAGTTTTAATGACCTACAATGGCATGAGAAAAATATAATCTATGTAATACAAAGTGAGAAAAACAAAATGTATTCTTTAAAAATTGTCTCTAACATAAAAGGAATATATTCCAAAACTTTAATTATGTTTAATCTCCAAATAGTAGGTTTATGAGTGATTTAGATTTTCTTTTTTTTTCTTTTGGTGAAAATTAAGAACATAGAATTTAAAAAATCCATGTTCTCACTAACTATAATTTTAGAATATTGACATTTTTCCATATTTGTTTTATTATTTTTCTTCTTTTGAAAACTCAATATTAGTAAAACAGTTGAGCTTTCTCTTTTTGGTCCCTGAATATATGAATTTGCCTTATAAAGAAGCAAACACTCTCATGAATCTTATCTCTATATATTCAGTATATTCATTTATTCACTACTGATGGATATGTATCCATCAGTAGCATGCAGCAGAAGCTCTATTAACTGGTCATCAGTTATCCTATCAACAGATTAGCACATAGTCTAATTTTCCCTATAAAATATACCGGTGTCCATAGGGTATTGAATGTCACAGTCCATAATGTACTTCCTGCTAATGCTACTTCACCCACCAAATGCGATTATGTATTACATATTTATCAAGAAGTGGATATTTTAATCCCAAATTTATATATGCCATATGTACTTGTTTTGGATTGATATAATTTAATTGTTATGTATGTATACATTATAAGTAAGAGTAAGTATTTTTTAACAACTAAATTTGAAATTTTGAAAATTCCAAAAACACATTAATGTGAGAAAGACATCTGTGAATTTGGGGGGAAAACATGCAAATCTAGAAGACTTTTTTATACTTGCACTGATGTAGAATTTTAAAAAAATTCTTGCTCTAAAGAAAATAAGCTGAATATTATGTATAATACAGTTTATAATGAAACAGAAAAGAAGTCTAAGTGAAATTCCAAGCAATGACCTCATATTCAAAGAAAGAAAAAAATCCAGTAAGCCCTAAAGCAAACTATGTATGAGTGAACATAGATTGATACTTTTGAAATAAAAAGCTAATGGTATCTATGTTTTTTAATGATGTTCTATTTAGCAATTATTTTTTCAATTAAGCAACAAACTGTTGTTAACATTCAATTTATCTGGGAGATCCTTATTTTAATGTTTGGTTGTATTGATTCATAATACATGTATTTTAAGTATTTTTGCTATCATTATGCTTTTAGCATCTATGTTATAGTGTACAGCTCAATTTAATTTTCTCAAGGACACACATTTCTCTCCCTATACTATATATTAGTCATTTGTCCCTCTGTGGAAATGAATTTAGTATATTTATCTTTATGCTTACATGAAAAGTAGCTCAGGAACAAGTACTGCTGTCCTGAATTAGACATTAGTTAATCTACTTTTAGCATTTCTTCATAACTAGAAGATATTCTACAAGTATTATATTTGCTGGAATTGTTGATAGATTTTCTTTTACTTGCAAGATATTCTCTTCTATTTCTACCTTCCTCAACATTTATATTGTAAATGTTTTCCATTCATGGCAACAGTTTTTTTCAGTATTCTTCTGATTAATTTAAAATCAACGATCTAGTTTTTTTTTTTTTTTTTGGTTGAAACATTCTTGCATTTTTGAATTCTGCTTGGAACATACTATTTTTTACACATGGCTGGATTATTTTTTGCTGTCATTTACTTTTAATTTTAAAAACAATAGTATTAGAATAGCATTATATTTTTTCTGATATTATAAGATACCAATTTATGACTGTTTCATCAGCTTCAGAAAAGGACCCAAATACCTTTATTTTTTTTATTGTAGTTTACAATGATACTTATTTTCATAAATATTTAGTAAACTCAACTTTTCAATTATATAAAACCAGCTTTTTTGCCGTTGTTTATCAAAGATTTTGGATTATTTGTTCATTGCCTGTCCTACTGGTATAGTCAGATTATCTTTTTTTAAATAAATTAATAAATTTTCATAATGTCTATATTTTCAAAAAACTATTGGCATAAAATTGTGCATAATATTATTCTCTTCTGGTGACCTATATTATCTCTCTAACTATGTTTCCTTTTTCCCTTCCTAGTACTATATATGAATACCTCCCTCAATTTTATTGTTTTCTTATAAGAAGTTTACTTATTTTGTTAATATTTTCAGGTAATTAGTTTTGATCTTTTGTATTGATTTTTGTGTTTTTACTTACTTCACTATCTTATTTTACGGATTATTGAGTTTAACATTTACATGTATTTACAGTCTTTCATCTATTTTTATCTATTTTTATTATACATATTTATATAGCAATGTTAGACTCTAAATACAGAGTTTGCTACATCCTTCAACTTGAACTACAGTACTTTTATTAACTTGTGTAGACATATTTATTTATCTGATTTTTGACAAAAACCTTTCTAGACACTTGGGATATACCAATGTTAAGAACAAAAGCAACCATGGAGCTTACAGTGTTTTGGGGAGGGCAGCGGAAGAATAAAAAATAAAGATGATCATTCAATGCAACAAGAAGAGCTAACCATCCTAAACACATATGCACCCAGTACAGGAGCACCCAGATTCATAAAGCAAGTTCTTAGAGACCTACAAAGAGACTTAGACTCCCACACCATAGTAGTGAGAGACTTTAACACCCCACTGTCAATGTTAGACAGATCAATGAGATTAAATTACCAAGGATATCCAGAATTTGAACTCAGCTCTGGACCAAGCAGACCTAGTAGACATATACAGAGCTCTCCACCCCAAATCAACAGAATATACATTCTTTTCAGCACCACATCGCACTGATTCTAAAATTGATAACAGAATTCAAAGTAAAACACTCCTCAGCAAATGAAAAAGGCAGAAATCACAACGAACTGCCTCTCAGACCATACATAGCACAATAAAATTAGAATTCAGGTTTAAGAAACTCACTAAAAAACCGCACAGCTACATGGAAACTGAACAACCTGCTCCTGAATGACTACTGGGTACACAATGAAATGAAGGCAGAAATAAAGATGTTCTTTGAAAACAATGGGAACAAGACACAATGTACCAGAATCTCTGGGACACATTTAAAGCAGTGTGTAGAGGGAAATTTATAGCACTAAATGCCCACAAGAGAAAGCAGGAAAGATCTAAAGTCGATACCCTAACATCACAATTAAAAGAACTAGAGAAGCAAGAGCAAACACATTCAAAAGCTAGCAGAAGGCAAGAAATAACTAAGATCAGAGCAGAACTGAAGGAGATAGAGACACACAAAAAAAAAACCCTTCAAAAAAAAGATCAATGAATCCAGCAGCTGTTTTTTTGAAAAGATCAACAAAATTGTTAGACCGCTAGCCAGACTAATAAAGCAGAAAAGAGAGAATCAAATGGATGCAATAAAAAATGATAAAGGAGATATCACCACTGATCCCACAGAAATAGAAACTACCATCAGAGAATACTATAAACACCTCTATGCAAATAAACTAGAAAATCTAGAAGAAATGGATAAATTCCTGGACACATACCCCCACTGAAGACTAAACCAGGAAGAAGTTGAATCTCTGAATAGATGAACAACAGGTTTTGAAATTGAGTCAATAATTAATAGCCTACCAACCAAAAAAAGTCCAGGACCAGACAGATTCACAGCTGAATTCTACCAGAGGTACAAAGAGGAGCTGGTACCATTCCTTTTGAAACTATTCCAATCAATAGAAAAAGAGGGAATCCTCCCTAATTCATTTTACGAGGCCAGCATCATACTGATACCAAAGCCTGGCAGAGTCACAACAGAAAAAGAAAATTTTAGGCCAATATCCTTGATGGACATTGATGCGGAAATCCCCCAAAAATACTGGCAAACCAAATCCAGCAGCACATCAAAAAGCCTTATCCACCACGATCAAGCTGGCTTCATCCCTGGGATGCAAAGCTGGTTCCACATACGCAAATCAATAAACGTAATCCATCACATAAACAGAACCAAAGACAAAAACCACATGATTATCTCCACAGATGCAGAAAAGGCCTTCGACAAAATTCAACAGCCCTTCATGCTAAAAATTCTCAATAAACTAGGTACTGAAGGAATGTATCTCAAAATAATAAGAGCTATTTATGATAAACTCAAAGCCAGTATCATACTGAATGGGCAAAAACTGGAAGCATTTCCTTTGAAAACTGGCACATGACAAGGATGCCCTCTCTCACCACTCCTATTCAACATAGTATTGGAAGTTCTGGCCAGGGAAATCAGGCAGGAGAAAGAAATAAAGGGTATTCAATTAGGAAAAGAGGAAGTCAAACTGTCTCTGTTTGCAGATGACATGATTGTATATGTAGAAAACCCCATCATCTCAGCCCCAAATCTCCTTAAGCTGATAAGCAACTTCAGCAAAGTCTCAGTATACAAAATCAATGTGCAAAAATCACAAGTATTCCCATACACCAATAACAGACAAACAGAGAGCCAAATCATGACTAAACTCCCATTCACAATTGCTACAAAGAGAATAAAATACCTAGGAATACAATTTACAAGGGATGTGAAGGACCTCTTCAAGGAGAACTACAAACCACTGCTCAATGAAATAAAAGAGGACACGAACAAATGAAAGAACATTCCATGCTCATGGATAGGAAGAATCAATATTATGAAAATGGCCACACTGCCCAAAGTAATTTATAGATTTAATGCTATACCCATCAAGCTACAATCGACTTTCTTCACAGAATTGGAAAAAACTACTTTAAAGTTCATATGGAACCAAAAAAAAAGCCCACATCGCCAAGTCAATCCTAAGCCAAAAAAACCAAACACCGCATATTCTCACTCATAGGTGGGAATTGAACAATGAGATCACATGGACACAGGAAGGGGAATATCACACTCTGGGGACTGTTGTGGGGTGAGGGGAGGGGGGAGGGATAGCATTGGGAGATATACCTAATGCTAGATGACGAGTTAGTGGGTGCAGCGCACCAGCATGGCACATGTATACATATGTAACTAACCTGCACAATGTGCACATGTACCCTAAAACTTAAAGTACAATAATAAAAAAAAAAAAAAGAAAAAAAAAAAAGAACAAAGCTGGAGGCATCACGCTACCTGACTTCAAATTATACTACAAGGCTACAGTAACCAAAACAGCATGGTACTGGTACCAAAACAGAGATATAGACCAATGGAACAGAACAGAGCCCTCATAAATAACATCGCACATCTACAACCATCTGATTTTTGACAAACCTGACAAAAACAAGCAATGGGGAAAGGATTCCCTATGTAATAAATGGTGCTGGGAAAACTGGCTAGCCATATGCAGAAAGCTGAAACTGGACCCCTTCCTTACACCTTATACAAAAATTAATTCAAGCTGGATTAAAGACTTTAATATAAGACCTAAAACCATAAAAACCCTAGAAGAAAATCTAGGCAATACCATTCAGGTCACAGGCATGTGCAAAGACTTCCTGACTAAAAGACCAAAAGCAATGGCAACAGAAGCCAAAATAGACAAATGGGACCTAATTAAACTAAAGAGCTTCTGCACAGTAAAATAATCTATCAGTAGAGTGAACAGGCAACCCACAGATTGGGAGAAAAAATTTGCAATATATCCATATGACAAAGGGCTAATATCCAGAATCTACAAAAAACTTAAACAAATGTACAAGAAAAGGACAAACAACCCCATCAAAAAAATGGGCAAAGGATATGAACAGACCCTTCTCAAAGGAAAACATTTAGGTAGCCAACAAACTTATGAAAAAATGCTTTTCATTGCTGGTCATTAGAGAAATGCAAAACAAAACCACAATGAGATACAATCTCACACCATTTAGAATGGCGATCATTAAAAAGTCAGGAAACAACAGATGCTGGAGAGGATGTGGAGAAATAGGAATACTTTTACACTGTTCTTGGGAGTGGAAACTAGTTCAACCATTGTTGAAGACAATGTGGCAATTCCTCAAGGATGTAGAATCAGAAATACCATTCAACTCAGCAGTCCCATTACTGGATATGTACTCAAAGGATTATAAATCATCCCAGTATAAAGACACATGCACACATATGTTTATTGCAGCACTGTTCACAATAGCAAAGTCTTGGAACCAACCCAAATGCCCATCAATGATAGACTGAATAAAGAAAATGTGGCACATATACACCATGGAATACTATGCAACCACAAAAAAGAATGAGTTCATGTCCTTTGCAGAGACATGGTTGAAACTGGAAACCATCATTCTCAGCAAAATAACACAAGAAGAGAAAACCAAACACCATATGATCTCACCTCATAAGTGGGAATTGAACAATGAAAACACATGGACACAGAGAGGGGAACATCACACACCAGGGCCTGTCAGGGGGTGGGGGACTGGTGGAGGGATAGCATTATGAGAAATACCTAATGTAAATGATGAGTTGATGGGTGCAGCAAACCAACATGGCACATGTATACCTATGTAACAAACCTGCACGTTGTGCACACGTACCCCAAACTGAAAGTATGATAAATTAAAAAAATAAATAAAAAAGAAAAATAGCTGGAAAACATTAAAAAAAGATGGTCTTTAAAAAAGACAATTTCATGTTATATTAAAAAGTGGTGGGTGCTATAGAAAATACAAAACACGGATCAGGCTTAAGTAATAGTGGAAGGGCCAGGTAAGTAGTGTCACGTGCAATATCAAATAGGAAAGTTAGGCTACTCCTCTCTGAAAATATGAAATTTGAACAAATATTTGAAGAAGGTAAAATAGCCAAAGGGATATATGACTCACATGTATAAATAATAAAACTAGATGTTGTTAAGTACAGATTAAAGGGAGGCAGAGAAGAATCGATGATGTCTTGAGAGATAATGGTGGCTCTAAATAGATGGTAACTATAACAGTGTTGAACCTACCTTGTATATATTTTAAAAGTATAAAAGATAGGATTTGCTAATGTTTCACATATGATGTGACAAAGGAAGAGTAGATAATCGTGACTCCAAAATTTTTGACCATCCATGGAGCAAAGGTGGGCTTTAAATATAACAAGAAAATATTTTGAATTCAGTTTTTTATTGTTGAGTATGAGAAATGTTTTATCCATCTGACTTAAAATGTGCAGTAAATAGATAGATCTTTGTTTAGAGTTCAAGGGAGGCCTGGGCTGCTGAAATACATTTTGAATTTGTGAACAAAGAGATGGCATATAAAATTATTAGAATAGATAGGATCACCACAGGAGAAAGCATAGATAGCAAAGAGGACCCAAAAGTGGAACTGGAAAGAATTCCAACGGAAGTTTGGGTAGAAACGAATATACCACCGTAAAACACTTGGAAAGAACAATCAATGAGATGAGAGCAAAACCAAGAAGGTTTTTTTTTTTTTTTTTTAGAAGAGTGCACTGATGTGATCTAGAGCTTAGACCCAACAAAAGAGTGAAAGACAGGGCTAAGTTAGTGAGAATCAAGAATTAAAAATCATGATTGTGAGTGAGCTAGTAGAAAGAAGCTGATGATCAAACAACAGGATATGTCACATTTAAATTATAGAACTAGTACAATAATTGCAATTGTAATGTCTATAGTATAATCATGTGAATAACAAGGATGAAGTAGGGAAATGGAAAAAAATCATTTATAGGAACAGAGTTCAAGGAACTGAATGGCTAGGATTTTGAAATTGTTATTTCTATATATTGAAACTTCCATAAATTGTTTAGTGATATTTGAGAAAGTGACAGTGGGACGGTAGCTATAATCAGAAAATGAAGGGTGAGGCTGAGCACTGTGGTTCATGCCTGTAGTGTCAGTGTTCTGAGAGCCTGAGGCAAAGGGATAACTTGAAGCCATGAGTTTGAAAACAGCCTGAGCATCACAGCAAGACCAATCTCTACAATTTGTTTTTTAATTAACTGGTGGCATATGCCTGCATTCCCAACTACTCAGGAGGCTGAGCTGGGAGGATGGCTTGAGTTCAGGAGTTCAAGGCTGCAGTGAGCTATGATCATGCTACCGCACTCTAGCAGTAGCAAGACATAGTCTAATAGAAATAAAAATAAAAATAAGAAAGGAAATTAAAAAATGATGTCCTGGGGATACTCGGATGATAACATAATTAGGTATAGTAGTTGATACAGTATGTTAACCTGAGATTCAAAGCTGAAGATTTTTGGAAAGATGGTTGTATTCTTTATATTTTGCTGTAAAATCAATACATCAACAAAATTAGCATCTTAAAATCACAGCAAATATTTATTATCTGAGAGTTTCTATTGGTGAGAAAATTGAGCACTTTGCTGAATGCTTCTGCCTTGGGAACACTCTCAAAATGTTGCAATCTTTATGAGCTATGACTGGTCATCAGTTTCTTTACTGAGCCTGTGAGATTTACTTCTTAGGTTGCTCATTCATAGGGTTTGCAAGTTGATTCTGGTGATTGAAGGGAGGTCTGTTTCTCAACACATGGATTTCTCTCTAAGGGTAGTGGAGTATCCTCACAACACTGCAGCCAGATTCAGAGCAAGCGATTCCAGAGAAAGAAAGACAGAAGAGCAATGTCTTTTATGACCTATCCACACTCACTCATCACCCACAATAATGTATTGATTACCACTGATGCCTTATTCAGTATGGGAGGAAATACACAGAAGTGTGGTTGTCAGGACATGAAAATTACTGGAGATGATCCTTGAGTATGGCTTCTAAAAAGGTGGAAATGGAATCAAAATACTGTACTAGAAATAAAAAAATATATATCTAGTTGACTTCCAAGCAGAATGATATGAGAGCTTTGAGAAAAATAAAAGTAAAGTCACCACTGTGGGGGGGGAAAAAAAGCCATCACTGAGAGATACTGCAAGAGAATTTATCCACTAATTAGTATATATTGGTGAACAGCTGGTTTGCAATTTGAGCAAAAGAATGAAGTACTCATATAATGTGTTGGTGATGGCAGCCAGCGGCTCATCAGGAATGGCCACTGTGAAGATGCTAGATGTAATGGGGGCGATGCAGCCACGGTTGCAAGGTCTGCATGGCTGGCAGGAGCCAGGAACAGGCAGTTTCCCTGACACCTACTGAATTGGCAATATGGGAGCCCAGTGCTTCCAGGTGCAGCTGCAGCCACCCAGCCGTGCTCTGGACCCAGGCATTTCTGAGTTCTCAGGAACAGAGAAATCCTCCCTCCCACCAGACTCCGAAGTGTCTGCTCCAGCTCCCTGGCCTGTCCCCACTCCAAGCACCTGCACTGGAGTGGAGCTAAGTTGTAGCCAAACCCGGACGTTGTCTTGACCTGATCGGGTGAGCCACGACTCAGGGTGGCACTGACATGCCAGCACCCACCCTGCCACCCTGGTGCCCTATGGACTTTGGACGCTGGCGAGCATGAGAGTGAGGCTGGGGGCCTGAGGGTGGCTCAGCGTGAACCTGTAGGCACCCCTCAGCATGGACAGGCTGGGTGCCACAGACAACATGTTGATGGTGGGGAGCAGACAGATTCCTGGGAGGAAGAAAGGGGTGGGTGCCCAGTGAGACCCCACTTTCAAGCTAGGGTTGACCTGAAGCTTGGGGGACAGGCTGCCAATTCCAGGAGGAGTCTGGCTGGGTGTGAGAAATTATGGTGCTTTTCCCAGGCCGCCCATGGCTTCCCCTGGACCAATCAGCATGCACTTTCTCCCTTTTGAGACCATAAAAACCATGTACTCAGCCAGACTCACACATAATGTCAGGGCTATCAGCTGCAGAAAGGAGCTACCCACTTTGGGTCTCCTGAAAGCTGTTCTGTCACTCAATGAAGCTCTTCACCACCTTGCTCACCCTTCAGTTGTCTGCATACCTCATTCTTCCTGGATGCTGGACAAGAACTCAGGATCTGCCCGATGGTGGGGCTGAAAGAACTGTAACACAAACAGGGCTGAAACACATACCCTTCCCCACCCCCACCGCTCCCTGACTCACCACCTTGCAGGCAACAAGAGGAGAGAAGAGCTGCGGCCCTTTGGAGAGCCCAGACCTAGGGCGACCCTGACCCAGGGCTGTCACTTTCTTTGGTGCTCTGTGGTTCCTGGAATCTCCAAGCTTCTGAGTGCCACCGTGTTCCTGGTGCCTGTGGTGGAATCTGCTTATGGTACACCTGGTCCAGCCAAAGCTTCGCACAAAGATGGCATCTGTACTGGCGCCTGGAGCTTCCCACTCCACCACAGCCGGCATGCCTGGTTGTGCACCGTGGCCGGACCCTGGACTTACTCACCTAACCCTGTCCGCTCTGTGCCTGGCTTGCCCTTGGCAGTCATGGGATCTGGGCCAGTAGTGTGAGCGGAGCACAGGCTGCCAGGCTGAACGGGTGGAATAAGACCAGCAGCCCGAGCAAAACTCGGGCCAAGGCACCACTGGCCACAGATGTTTCCAGCTGGAAAAGCGACACCCTAAGGATCCTGTGACATAGACAATAAAAAAAAATTGTGTTTAACAAGATTTTAAACATAACTGTTATACATAGCAGTGAAAATCAGTGGTAGAGTGAAAGAATGTGAGGAGACAAGACTGCAAAAGGAAAAATAATAGGGATGCACAAAGCTTTGTTGGGATTAGGATGTGGAGATCCAGTGGTAACCTGACAGCCTGAGGGTTTTTTTTGTGACTAACATAAACAAAGACATAATAAGAGTAGTCTCGGTAGATTCATTGCAGAGTTGTGGCAAGACTTTGACTACTACGGGATAGGGCACGGTGAGTTTCGGGAGTTTTCTCTAAGTCCATCAGAGGTGGAAGTCCAAGGAAAAGGAAGATGCAAGTCGCGGTACTCAGGCTTCCCTTCGGTGACAGGTTTTAAGTTTCAGGGAGATGTGGGTTTAATCCCAGTGGTCTCTAGTAGGACAGTTTCTATTATACCCATGTGTGGGTCTCTGCTTCAACCCTGAAGATAGCATTAAAGGAAAAAACAAGAAAAAAATAGTCTTTTTTAGTCCAATTGTTTTGTAATCTCTATTGTTATTTCACTTTACATGGAAAATATTGTCGGGAGTGTATATTTTTAAGTTCCCAAAAATATTAGAGGATTGTACAAAATGTTCATTCCAGATTTTTAATTGTATAACATTGAGTATTAAGAAAATAATTTGTATAGTGGTGACTATTATTATTATTATTTCTTATAACGTTGTCATTTTGTGTCCAGACACATCATCCACTTCTGAAAAAAGTTAATACATTTGGTGATGGCTATGGAGTTATTATTAACAGGTGGATATGCACACATATCATGTATACATCCACACAAATTATGTATTATATATTATAATATAAAATATTATATTTTATACCAAATATAGCATTATATGTAATATGCATTTAAACTACATGCTTTACTATTTAATTCATGTTGTAATTAGTATTCTACTGCTGATTCTTTTTGAGAAAAAATAAAATATTATCTTAGATATACTTTCATTATTTAAATTACAAAATTCATGCTTTATTAATTATAATCTATTACAGAAGGTCTGCAGCAATGAATGCCTTTTAATTTTTTCAATTTTTTTGTGAATGCTTTTTATATCTTGGTAGATTGTTCTATATATATTAGATGCTATCCTTCTTTATTCCTAGTCATATTATTCTACTTAAATTCATGTATTATTATATGTCATCTTTCTTTTATAGAATTATCTTGTGTCTTGTTTTGCTATTCCTTTCTAAATTGTATACCTTTCTAAATCATTATGGTTTAGGGGAGGCTCTGAAATAGTATAAAGCTGTAATTTTAAAAAATATTAACACAATTTATGAGTCTTTAAATAATTGATATAATAACTTTGCATTGATTATGATTACTCATATATTTGGAGTTATTTATATTATTTCTATGGTGTTTTCTATTGACTACATTTCCCTTTTCTTTTTTCCTTTTCTCCTTTATGTCAGTTGAGTGGTTCTCAAGTGAGGCCATTTTTGGTTGTCACAGTAGTCCCAACAGGCAGAGAGGTAGTACTGGCATCAGGTGGGTACAAGCTAGAGATGGTATTCAACATCTTTCGATGCACAGGACAACCCCACACAACCAAGAGATTTCCCGCCCTGAGTGTCCATATGCGAAGGTTAAGAAACCCTCTTCTAAATATGTGTCTTCTTTATTCTATTCATTTCTCTTAATTTATTAACATGGAGTAGACTTTTTATTTATATTATTTCACTGAGTTAATAGAGATCTTTTTTCTCCTATACTGCTAAGAAAATCATCTGCAGACATCTGCAGACATTAAAATTTAATTCAGCAACTTATCTCATTTTCATATGGTTTTTAAAATTTTGGTTCTACCTGATTTTTCATCACCCAACACTAAGTTATTGCCAATATTCATAGACAGTAGCTATTCGTATGTGTGTATATATATATATTCATATATTTTACCATTTTATCATTTTATTTACTTATATCCCCTTTCTTCCCTGTTTCTTCTTTCCTATATTGCTGAGGTAGATCTGTTAGTAGCTCTTTCAGTAGAGATAGATGGATGGCAATTTTTATATTCGTAGTAGTTTCTCTTCAGCACTTTGAGTCTCTTATTTTACTGTCTTCTGGGACCTGTGATACATGTATTATTCCTTTGCAAGTAATTTGTTATTTGTCACTAATGACTTTAAAAATATATTTTTTACTTACTAGCAGTAATTTTGATACAATGTGTCTTAGTATGGATTAGATTTTTGTTTACCCTGCTTGGGACCCTTTGTAGATGTTGTTATCGTTGTTTAATTGGATAATCAATTAAGCCAGTTCTAGAAAATTATTGATATTGTCTTCTGAAAAAATTCCTTCTTCAAATTGTGTCTTACTTTCTGCATGGATTATTAGAAACATAATAAACCTTGCTATATCCCTATACTTCAAATCAGATTTCATATATTTCTCCTAGTATCTCTGCAGAATTATAACATTTTTCTGAGTACATATTTTACATCACGAGCTTTTTCCTCGCCTGTTTCGAATTTTTAATTCTCCATTAATTGCTTTTTCTTCCAAAATTCATGATTTTGGGAATTATAAAGCTAGAACTTCTGTTTTTGGCTTCATCATATATGCCTATTTTAATTTTTGTAATGTTCTGTTTGTTCTTGGTGGATTTTTTTTTAATTCTTTTGACACTTTTCAACTCATAGTCACAAAATGGCTGCTGAACAATATTCAGCCTTACATACACATTATAGCGGGTAATAAGATAAATTAAACTCCACAATCTTGAAGGTGGTCTATCTTTTAAAAGTATTATGTTGCAATCCCAAACCCATTGTGGCACCAAGACCAAACATAGAAAAAGGGAGCTGTGGTTTATCACAGTAATTTCTTTCACAAACAGAGACCCAAGAACTATGCAGGCACTTAGAGAAGTGGATGTGAGTTGCAATGGGTAGAGTGTGGCAGCCATGGAAGTGTTCAGATCTCTTCTAGAACCTTTTATGGGAAGCATAGCTGCCCATCAGCCTCCCACTGCTGCCTATATTGGTTCTATTACAGCATTCAGATGAAGGCTCTGCTTCCACTAGACTGCCCTTAGCCAAAGAGCGAATATGGTATGAAATACTAGAATCGTCCAATTCTGTGCCCAGTTCAGGACTTTTTCAAAGGGCAGTCTATTGGTCTAACTAAAACTTTCTCAGAACTGCGTTGTAGACAGAGTCTTTTCCTACCTAGTTTTTCCTTTTACAATTGTCAGACTTACCCAGGGTCTGAAGGCCCTTTACACTTAACTCCTGCCCCATGCCTGGCTCCTTGCTTATTTCTTGGAGTGTGTAAAGGCACTTTTATTTCATTTTTGGACATGTCGTCTATGAGATTTTGATCTTCTATATATTTGCTCTAAATGGATTTTCCAAGACCCCCCCAATCTAAACCATTCTTGTCACAGGGTCCTTAGGGTGTCACTTTTCCAGCCGGAAACTTCTGTGGCCAGTGGCACTTTTACTTGAGTTTTCCTTGGTCTTGCTGAGCTCATTCAACCCACTCAGCCTGTCTGGCAGTGTTCTGCTTGTGCTACTGGCCTGGATGCCATGCCTGCCAAGAGTGAGCCAGGCACAGAGTGGTGAGGAGTGTGTGAGTGAGTGCAAGGTCTGGCCACTGCACACAGCCCGGTGTGCTGGCTGTGGCAGTGTGGAAAACTCCAGGTTCTGGCACAGACACCAGCTCTGCGAAAGGGTGCAACTGGACCAGGTGTACCACAAGTGATTTCCACTGCAGGAACCGGGGACCATGGTGGCACCTGGAAACTTACAGACACCAGGAACTGCAGAGCTGCAAAGAAGGTGTCATAGCTTTAGCTATGTTCTGGGATCCCCAAAGGGCTGCAGCTCTTCTCTCTTCATCACTTGCAATGTGGTGAGCAGGGGGTGTGTTTCAGCCCTGTTTGTGTTACAGCTCTTTCAGTGCTGCCATTGGGAGGATCCTGAGTTCTTGTCCCACATCCAGGAAGAAGGAAGTATGTGGAAAACTGGAGGATGAGCAAGGTGGAGAGGAGCTTCATCGAGTGACAGAACAACTCCCAGGAGACCTGAAATGGGTAGCTCCTTTCTCCATGCAGGTCCTGACAAGTGTCGAGCTGTCAGTGGAGAAGCAACCCGCAGTGGGGAGCTCCTTTCCACAGGCGGGTGATTCCGAAGAGTCAAGGAGACCCAAAGTGGGCAGCTCCTTCCAGCTGCTGGTAGTCCCAACCTCTTTGTGAATCAGGCTGTGTCTTGGGTTTTTATGGGTTCAAAAGGGAGGAAGTGTGTGCTGATTGGTCTATAAACAACCATGCGTGGGCCTGGAAAGTTCACCATAAGTTTTCACTCCAAGTAGCAGACTCCACCTGAAACTGGCAGCCTGGCCCCTAGGCTTCAGGCCATCACTGGTTTGAAGGTAGGGGACCCACCTCTTTCCATCCAGGAATCTCTGTCTGCCTTCCACCATCAACATGTCTTCTGTGGAGTCCAGGCTTTTCGTGCTGAGGGGTGCCTGCAGATCTGCACTGAGCTGCCCTCAGCCCCCCAGTCCCCCTCCCACGCTCTTTGGTATCCAGTGCTCAGCAGGGACTGAGGCAGCGGCAGGTCAGCTGGCGCATCAGTGCTGTCCCAATTGCATGCACACCAGGCCAACAGCACCTGGGCTCAGCTACAACTTTGCTCCACACTGGAGTGGGCACCAGGAGTGGGGAGAGGCCAGGGAGTAGGAGCAGGCACTTCCAAGTCTATGGAGGCAGGGGAGTTCCTGAGGCTCTGAGAGTGCAAGGATGCCCAGGTTCAGAGCAGTGGCTGGGCAGCTGCAGCTGCGCCCAGGAGCGCAGGGCTCCTCCCCCACCAACTTGGTAAGGAGCATGGCTCCTTCCTGTTCCCAGCCCCTGCCAGCTCCAAGGAGCACGCAGCCCTGGCGTTGCCTCCCCTTCTGCAGCCGGCATCCTTGCAGTAGCCACTCCAGACGGGTCATCACCACCATCACTATCACTGCTATCTTATTCCCTAAATTCAAACAATGAAAGTTTACCAGGGAATTTCTTGTTTTTTTATTAGCTATATTAATTATAAAATAGACTTGTTCTAAACAAATATTGAAGTGTATAAATCTACAAGTTATTTAGTAATTATAGAGAAAATACAGGAAATGTGTATCCTAGAAAATTACTTCTAAGCATAGCTGTAAACAAAAGAGAAACTGGGTTTGAGAAAGTTGATTGTATAATTGCAAGAATATCAATAACTTTACTGTGTTAACAGGATTAATTTATATATATAAATCATTTGTTAGACAATTTTGTCAGAGCTGATAGTAAAAGTATAAGTTAGATGGCAGCCTGCATGAGGCTGTGCCAGGCTGCTTGAAGGTGCCCAGCACAGTTGGGAACCCAGGCCAACTTCCCCCGGATGTGTGGCTCCATGAGGCGGGCAATGGAGCTGAAGCCCGAGCTGCTGCTGCATGAAGCTCATGAGAACGTGGAGGTGACATGGAGCTCCAGGCGAGAGCTGGGGGAGGCACAGAGGCAGATCAAGGAGTGTGCACCACAAAGGATGTTCTCAAACAGCATTTTAATGATTTAAAGGGAACCCTTGAGGAGCTCCTGGATGAGCGATTGGTGACCCTTTAGCAAGAGGTGGACATCATTGAGCAGGAGACCATTAAACCATTAGATGACTGCCAGAGGCTCATAGAACATGGAGTCAACACTGCAGAGGACTTAGTCTGAGTAGGTGAGATTGCCATGGTTGGTAGTGTAGAAGAGGATGAGAAACTGTATAGCTTTGCCGAAAAGGTCTCACACATTCAGTTGGACAGCTTACCAGAAGTACCTTTACTGGTTGATGTGCTTTGTTTATGTGCTCAGTTGGATGACTCAATTCTTATAGTAAAAGACTACATTTCTAAGCATGGAACAGTAGCATCTCTCCCACCAATACAGATATAAGAACTGAAACAGAAACCTGGAGTCATCACAGTAGGATGGTGTAAGGTGGATGATGATTTTACAGCCCAAGATTACAGGCTCTAATTTTGCAAACGTACTTCAAATCATTATGAGGATGTACATGTAGGTTCTGAAACTCAATTCATAGTACTGCACATGGACTCCAATTTTGATTATCAGTTCAAAGTCTGCACCTGAGGACATGGTCAACAGGACTGGAGCCCTGAAGTGTCCCCCAGATAGGTCATTTCACATTGGTGCCTCATGAGTGGACAGCTGGTTTTGAGGGGTACAGTCTGAAAGTCGAAGTAATATTGCATTCTGGAATGATTCTCAATCCTCAGGTGTTCTCTACTCTAGAACTCCAACTTATTTCTGTGGGCAGACATTAACATTCAGAGTTGAAATTGTGGGACAGAAGATACAGTATGGGGTGTTTGCAGAAAAACAGAATGGATATGACTCTCTGCAGCAGGATCAAGCTATATGTATGAGTACAAATGGTGAAGTTTTTGTTAATGGAAAAGAAATGACTAATGAGTTAACTTCAGTTACTTCTGTGTGCACTGTCACATTTGACATTGAAGCTGTCACTCTAGGCAGGAACTTCAAGCTTCGAGTAACAATTAGCTCAAATAACAGAGAAGTGGTTTTTAATTAGTTACTCGAGCAATCTTGTGGTTCTCTTTACTTTGGATGCCCATTTTTCTGTCCTGGATGGAAAATATTAGTGTTTTGGATGTTTGTGTGCTTGGCTTTGGTTTTCAGGGTTTAATGTAGCTGGTCTTCAGCCCAGTTTAGTTTTAATTGTTTTTTTTTTAAAGTAGTTGCACTCATCTCTCACTTAAGCTATTGGAAATAGAAAATATTTACTGAATTCATTTCATAATATTTTAACAAAAAGAGACTTGAATGTTGGGGAAAATCTTGTAATTCAGTCAATTTTATTTTTAGCATACTGTTAACTGAAATATCACGTCATAATAGAAATCCAATTGACTTTAGAAGTATGAGAAGATATAGAAAGTTCTTACCCTTCCATCACATTTCTTAAAGTTGGTTATTAGACTAGGAAAACAATGTAATATTATTTTTAAACCATCTTAAAACATCCAAGTCCATGTAAATCTTTAGAATAAAACAAGACAAACAGACCACATAGTAGAAGTTATGTGATACACATTCATTCATATGCTGTCCACCTGAATTTGTTGGCAATACTCTCCATGTTCAGGTACTTACAAGCAGTGTTGACTTTTATCCCATCTTCAATAATTTTTAAGTCCCCCAGACATTCTAATTTTTGCATTTTTAAAATGCCTGAGTAAATGTCTATTATAGGCAAGTATTATCTTTTGTTCTTTTATTGCAATTTGATTCAAGATAGACTACACTATTTTCATAGGGTCAAACTACCTATGGAAGTAGTCTGCACAGCAGTGTTAGCCATTTCACATGTATGTAATATGCACATGTGTGTATCTAGCCTGTGACATAATTTTACTTTTTTAGAGTGTGAGCTGCAGTCCAGTTTAATGTCAGTTTGATAAATGGTCACTTAGCGGACCAAAAAAATATGTGGCAATTACTTAATTTTTTGAAAACTTAAATTTGTGTGTAAAAATTTACTTGAAAAATTAATATGTAAAAATAAGAATCTTAACATGCTATACTGGCCTACAAATTTTATTTTACTGTGAATTTTTTTTTCATTTTTACCAATAGTAAAAAAGTAGAAAAGCAAGTATGACCTTATTGTAAGATAATTTATTTGGGGATTCATGTTCCCTGTTAGACAATCATGACCTTTTCTCCTTGTCTTTTTATGTATAAGTAAGTAGAGGCTCACTTCTTTAAGGATTAAGAAGCTTTCCAGAATGTAGGTACCTTGTCCATCGATCTGAATCAAAATAAATAACTAAAAGTTCAAAAAAATAAGTAATTTGGCAACATTCTAAATAGGAGCAAAAATGTAAATAAGAGGAGTCATAATATATTTCCTTTTCATTCTAGGATATAAAAGTTCTGTATAAATTTCAGTATTAGTCTATGAGTTGGTAGTTAGCAATATCAATTGCAGAATGAACTTTTCTTACATTAGCAAACCTTGCTAATTCTAAAAGTGAAGATAGGTATTAAAATTGTAGTACAAAGACTATTAGTATCGATGAGTAACTGAAATGTAACATCCTCTATTTTAGCAAGTTATACATACAGTGTTCATTGTTACGTGTATTTTCTAGGAAGAAAGAACATAGGCATATCCAATTGGAAATTCTGCAACATAAAACATAATTCTGAAATAAAGGGAAATGACATTATAAGAATTCAAGTCATTTTGACTGAGAGAGGTAAAATAGAGGAAATTTCTAAGTAACAGAGCACTTAAAATTGTCCTTAGAGAACTGTAACTTACATGACTGGCACTTAAAAGAGAAATAATAATTTGTGTAGACACTGAGTTTGGCAGAGCTATGGGGATAATATATCTTTTCAATCTCAAATATTATTTAATTTTGGATGCTGTGTCTTTCCTGTAATATTAACTCTTCATACCATTTTTCCTCAATGACCTTGACCACCGTGTGGGAAATAATAAACCTCATCTTCCTATCATCTTATGTCTTGAAGGGTTTGGTAATTTATCTTGGAGGGATGTCAGAGCAAAATGTCCTTATCATTATTTCAAAGCTGTATCACAAAACCACTAATGCTACATTAGGCAGATGTGAAACCAAGTGAACCCATGAATTATTTTAGGTAGCAGAATATTTTAGGATGCAGTAAGATAGCCTAGTTTCTGTTTCCATCCAGGTGTATTTTGTGAGAGCAAATGCATAGAGAGGTCTATGAGACAAAGGCAAGTTAATCTGAAACTTAGTGTTGATTTCTTTACATTTAAGAATTTGTTTTTACAATTGCATGCAGAGGTTAGCTCACTATTTCATCATGTTAAAAACACCGTATGGCGTGTCACTAATTACTAATTCATTAGTTTTTGATTACCAAATTTCTCACTTCATAGCCTTTAGGTAGTGTAGTTTTTGCGATAGCTTTCGGAAGTCCTTGTTTCCTCCAGTATGTATTGCTGACTGCCTTATTTTGAAACAGAAACACGTAAGTGCTTGGTACTTCAGCCCTTTGCCTTTATAACCATTGCACCTTGTAACTTACCTCTCTGTGACAGGAGTCGGTCTTACTTCCATAGCATGATTCAGGAAGAGGCTTTTTGAACCTTCCTAGAGGGTAAGAAATCCTTTGTTTCTTACAGTTCCAAGTGAAAATGGACCACCTCTGAACCTCCTTACACTTCGGACTTGAAAGGAGATCAGGAGAATTCCTAGGTAACACCATCTGCCATCTTCTCTTTCCTCTTTATTGACCCATCAACAGAACCTGCCACAAAAGCCATTGTGAGTGATATTGCAAAAGGCAGATTTACAGGGAAGCTAGAGAAACTTAAACTTCAAGGCCCCTCTTTTGCAAGCATCACTTCTAAGGCCCTGAGTGGGGCGGGCGGGGGGCGGGGGTGCTATAAATGTGTTCACATTGGCATCATTTTTGAAAATTTGTAATAGTAAGATTTTTTTTCTCGTTCTTTAAAATTGCCTCTCAGATTGAATAGGCTTTAAGTTCAGCAAAACTTTTATCCGCTTCTGGCAATCTTTGAGTACTTATGGGCACAGGAAGAATGAATCAATAATAATGATAATAAAATTGTTGAGCTAGGTGGAGCTTTATACTTCAGCTACTTCAACTCCTTCCTACTAAAGATGAAAGAATTAAGGTTTCATCTTAGTGATGAAGTTCAGTGACATGACTGAAGTCACAGAGCTTGTCAGCTACAGAATTAGTACTAGAATGCAGTTGTTTAAATCACAACTGGTGCTCTTTACAATATACTGCTCTACTCCTTAAGAAAGTGTAATCCAAATACAAATAATGGATATCATGTTGTGTTGATTTAGTAATAGAACAAATACTTTAGAGTTTGGTGTATGAAGATTATTTCCAGTACTGACACTTGCTAATGAGAGAAATTTTCATACTTACACTTAAAAATGTTATGTGGCAATGACATCTGTTTCACAAAATTGTTGTAAGGCTGTATATTGGAATTTGCTAAGAAAATGAAAAATTATCCAACTGGCACACTAGGCTGACAAATCGCCTAACTGGCAACTAGCTATTCCCAGCTGAACATAAACAATGCTCATAGATATAAGACATAAGCAAGATTATCTTCCAAACCAAATATATATATATATATATATATATATATATATAAATTCCTCACTTTTGATCAACATCACTGAGTGCTGCATTACCAGTGGTAACTCTAACCCACTTTAATCCACTCATCAACTATAGAGAAATCTTTACAAAATTCACTTATTTGAATTACCCCCAGTTTGTTGACATCTTATTCATATTTTTCCCTTAAGCCATACTTTTTCATTCAACATATCAAAATTATATTTACAGTTTCCTCCTATACCCTCTTATAGAGATGCCCAAGGGCCTGGAATACGTCCCTTGCTCAAAACAGTTAAATAAATTGACTTTATTCACTTATTTATTTTTGTTGCCTTTAGGTATGCTTCTGGTTGTCTTTGAGCAGTAGGCTTGTACAGTCCTTAGAAAAAAGTCACTCTAAAAAATTTCTCCCAGCACATAGAAATGATAAGTACTCAAGCTGATGAACACTCTAAATACCTTGGCTTGATCATTACACATTCTATGCATGTAACAAAATATCACATGTGCCCCATGAATATGTACACATGTGTACCAATAAAAAAATAATTATTTCTTTTTTGCTTTTCTGGTCAACTTCTGCTTTCTTCTTACTTTTTTTCAATGCTTCACTCATAATTTAAGAGTTTGGATTAGTCTGGGTGGCTTTCTGCTTTCTTATGCTCTTGTTTCTGCTCAGGTCAGGGTCTTCCTCTTCACTGTTTTCTTATCCACTGTCCTTATGGTGTTCTTGACTAGTACCTCATATACTTCACTTACTTAAAAATTTTTTGTATGTCCTTTTGTTAAGTAAGATTTTTTTGTTCATAGATTGTCTGTCTGTGAAAATTTTTACTTTACTTGTCATATACTCTTTACATTCCTTACTTTTTCTCTGAGAAAATAATAATCACAAATTATATTTCTGAATATCTCTCATTGAATTCCAAGCAATCTAAAGTTATAATTGTCACTCTTTGTCTTAACAAAATGAATCTGCTAAAAATGAGGAACCAATTTAAAAAATCTATTTCAGTGACTATCATGACATATTATATTCTAGAAAGAGCTCAAAGTAGTGAAATGAGAACTAATATGATGTATATTAGGTAATGTTATTTTTCTTTTAAACTCTGAGTTGCCAAAAAGCTAAATGTGACGCTTGTAACAGATATAAAATTTCTCTATAGTAATTTCATTTTTCATTTCTGTAGATACTGAGTGTCAACTCCTCCACCTTCAACACTTCCTCTCATTCTGGTAATAAAGGAAAAAATAAAAATGTGTCAAACTAGATAAATCATAAAATTGTTTCTAGTTATTTTTTAAATATATATTGCTACATTTTAAGATATTTTACATTTATTTGTGTAATTAACTATATACCTATGTAAAATATAAACTGAACAAAATGATTGTGAAAATTGCTTTTCCAAGTTTCATAATTACTCTTTTCAAGTTATCCAACCACAATTGATAGCACTGATTATTATTATAGCATCTTCTGGTTATACAAAGAATTTTGACGTGCCTTTGGGTTGGGGTTTGAATTTTAGGTTTTGGTAGCCTTTTAACAGTCCTGTGGTTTCAGTTAATATAATTATCCAGCTTCACTATTTAAGAAACACAGAATAACTCCAAATTACCATGGTTAAATGCTCTAATTGAGTGCATGGCCATTTTAAATGCTGGGCATTACTTAAGATAAGTTCAAATTAGTACTCATCATTAAAGCAGGAAAACTTGAATCTGAACATGGAAAGGATCATAAGATTAAGGAGATCTCTACACTCATTTTAGTAGAATAAGATAAATTTAGAGGCACCTGTCAGTTTATTAGCTCATAGGAGGCAGATGCTTTTCTAGCTCATTTACTTTTGTATTCCGTGTTTTGACTAGCGCATGTCACATAGTAAATGTAGCATGTTTAATTGAATGAAAAAAGAAAATTAACGAGAACAAATAAATTTTAATGTGAATTTAATTCATAGTATACTTTTCATCTATATAGAGGAATGGCACATTAATGCAATCCCTACAAAGACTAACTAGAGATAACAATGTAATAAACGACAAATAATACAATTTATATAATCTTACAGTCAATAACTTTGTAGTTTTAAAGCTAAATTTTTGTTTTATAAAAGCATAATATATTACAAACATTTTTCCTTAATTACATTTTAAAACATTTCTTGCACTTAAATATTATCAGTACTTGTGTAATCTTGTTTTATTAAACAAATATGCAATTCAGTAATGCTATAAAATTTATAGGAGGCCGGGTGCAGTGGTTCATGCCTTTAATCCCAGCACTTTGGGAGGCCGAGAAGGGTGGATCACCTGAAGTCAGGAGTTTAAGACTAGCTGGGCCAACATGTTGAAACCCCATCCCTACTTAAAATACAAAAATTACCTGGTTGTGGTGGCGCTTGCCTGCAATCCTAGCTTCTTGGGAGGCTGAGGCAGGAGAATCACTTGAACCCAGGAGGCGGAGGTTACAGTGAGCCAAGATCTGGCCATTGCACTCCAGCTTGGGTGAGAGAGCTAGACCACATCTAAAAAAAAATTATACTAGACAAAAAAGTATGCCAAACTAATAATAAATTTAAAAGATGGTTTGGGTTCTGGAAAAAAAAAAAGAGCGACACCATATGTATTTGGTATTTACAGTGGCTGCATTTAGGATTATTTCACAGATACCTTAAGACATACAACTAGTTCATTGCCTTTTTATTGTCTTAAGTTTGAAAAAAAAAAGTCAACCTTGAGAATGACTCAGTGAAAATAGTCGATAGATTGCTGACCATCTTCTATCTTTTTTTCTCAAGCAAATCAAGAAAAAACAAACAATGATAAAACCTGTCATTGAGCTCCCAAAGCAAAACAAAAAGCAAGCAAAATATTATGTAGCAAAGTAACAAAATGATTACTTTATTTTAGAGTATATTTAATATGATTTCACATGAAAGAAAACACATTTTAATAAAATAGTTATTACTAATTTTTTCAACTACAAAAACACTGAAGTACTCTTTCCACAAGAACAGAATAAATAAGGTGATATTTATATTATTTTCCTATGTGACAAATGCTTTAATGCTAACTACATTTTTATTATATTCCTTATGATTTTTGTATTTTATGGCTATATTTTTCCTCTGAAAGTATTAATATTAGAGAAGAGAGAACTTATACAACTCAAATTTTGTATTTTTTTCTGGAACCAGGAAGATAATAAGTTTCTCGTTTTTACATGAAAGTGAATTGGTAGCCTAAAGTAAGATTTGTGCAGAAAAATGTGTCATAACTTAAAATGGCAATAGCTAAATTCTTGTCAGAAAACATAGCTTCTATAAAGATATACACTGAAAATATTTATGAGAAGGTAGGATATAGAAGTCAGTGTCACAGCACCAAAAATGAGAAGGAACTCACGTGAGGAAAGAACATTTTAATTTATCTAATGTCCTTAATATGTACATTTGCAGATTTACCTATTTTTTTTGGCCTCTGAAAGCCTCAGTTTCCTCATTATTTAAGAAATGTATTTAAATAATTTTAAGATTGGCTATATATTAGCTATTAACAACCATGATTTCCCAGTAGTCAAGTTGTAATTGTATTAAAAATTTAGATAACAGTTGATGTTGGAAATAGAGAAAATAGGGAGCATTTACTAGAAAGGGGGCACAAATAAGAATACATTGCTTTTCCAAAATCACCATTACTATCTACTGGTAAGGAGTAAAGTCTAGACTGGACCCTGTAATATTGTCTTCGTGTTGGAGATATAAGTGTGTGTGTGTGTGTGTGTGTGTGTGTGTGCACGCACTCACACACCCATACCCATATATTTGTGTATGTATATATATTGTTCAAAAAACTTCAGAATTAAATTTCACAATGTTTGAGCAAAGAATAGTTCCTGAATCAGGCAGCACTCAGAGAGGTTCAAAGAGCTCTACCCATCAATGTCAGCATTCAATATTTGCAGAAGAAAAAGGAAGGGACTTAACAAAAACAACTTAATTTGTTACACCTGGGTGTATGCCTTATTTGGGCATGGTATAATTGGAAATTTCCTTATGTGGACATAGTCTAATCAGCTGGCAGCCTGTGATTGACTGTATCTTGACTACTGTAATTGTCTGGGACTCAGCTATTTACAAGAATGTCCTTTTAGGTTATGTTGCAGTTAATTTACATACTATGTTAGGTTGCAGTTCACTGCAGTTCACCCATACACACACACATACAAATACATATATACACACACAGAAACATATATATAAATATATATACACACGCATACACATACAGAAAAATAGATACTGAAATGAACACATACACATGTATTTGTATACATGAGTTTTTATACACACATATATGCCTTGGCCTCTGTGAAAGGGCCTAGTAACAGTGACACCTCAAAAGCAGCAAGCATACTTAAGCCAAGATCTTGGTTTTTAAGCTCAATCATCTAATCAAATACCTAGGAATTCTTAAAGAACAGGGATTCTAGAGTTAAAGCAAGAAAAACATAAGTTGAGTATGTAGCATCTTGCAGAGACAGAAAGGAAGTGCAAAAGAAAGAAGGAAAGAAGGAACATTCCAAATAATACATGTGAATGAATAAAGCAAATAGAAAATTATCATTAGAATCTCCCACTAATACTTCCTCAAAGAGGTCCACTAATTAATGCTAAAATTTGTGAGTACATTTTAAGGAGAATCAAGATATTTGCATAGTTTCAAATGTATTTAGCCTCCAATGTATTTATTAATGGCTGGTAATAACATAAGCTTATGGAAGCAATGAACGCTTCCCTCTCGGAGGTGAAGCTTAATTTCTCTCCCTTTGAATGTGGGATGAGCTCAGCTACACACTTACAGTGAATAGAATATGGAAAGAGAAAAATAATTGCACAGTTGCAAAACCTGGCAGACATAACTCCAGTTGGTGAAGGCTAACCTCAACAACAATCAGTTTAACACCGTGAATTCCTGATATGACGCAATGAGGTCACTTCACTTGTGGGCTATTTTTTCCTTAAATCCATAAACTTACTTTGATAATAAGAAAAACATCTGGCCAGGTGTGGTGGCTCACACGTGTAATCCTAGCATTTTGGGAGGCAGAGGCAGGTGGATTGCTTGAGCATAGGCATTTGAGACCAGCCTGGGCAACATGGCAAGATGCCGTCTCTACAAAAAATACAAAAATTATCTGGGCATGCTGGTCCCCACCTGCAGTCCCAACTCCCTGGGGGGCTGAGGTGGGAGGTTCACCTAAGCACAGGAGGTGGGAGGTTGCAATGAGCTGTGATCCTGCCAGTGCACTTCAGGCTGGGCAACAGAGCGAGACCCTGTCTCAAAAAACAAACAAACAAACAAAAAAATCAGGTAAACACAAACTGAGGTACATTTTATAAAAACACCAGACTAGAACACCTCAAGACCAGCAAGATCATGAAAGGAAAGACTGGGAAACTACTACACAGCAGAAGAAAGTAAGAGAACATGAAACTCAATATGTCGTGGTATGCTGGATTTTATCTCAGAACCGAAAAACGGAAATTAGTAAAATGAAACAAACAAGCAAACAAAGCAAAACAAAACAAAAGCAACAGTAACACAATAACACTGGATAAATCCAAATAACCTTTTTAGGGTAGCACTGTAACAATGTTCCTCAGTTTTGAGTAATGTACTATGATTACATAGTACCTTAATGGTAAGATGCTAATATCGGGGGAACTGGGGTGAAAAGCTGGGTGAAGTGTACACAAAATACTCTGTAAATCTTTGCAAACCTGCTATAAATCTTAAGTTATTTTAAAACAGCAAGTTAAAAACAAAGAAATATAGGTATAACAGACAACTATTACTAGCAGCCTTAAGAGCCTCCCACAAAAATTTTTCCCTTGTTTAATCTTTTTAAAATATTTGGAATATGACCGTTAATGGGAGATCTTCAAAACAAAATAAAATTCCGCTAAAGATACACGCAACCAAGTAAACTTTCCACTAAATCAGGAGAACATATTAGGGTTTTTTGTTTAAAAAATGAATGTCTTCATTGGTAAATCTAATGGGATTGTGTTAGCTTTTGATCTTTTAGTCATCATGATAAATGTTAATATTTTTTCTTTTTTTTGTCTCTGTCTTTCTCTGTGTATATACATATCTACATATATAATTAACTAGTTACATATAATATATATTCTATATGTAATGTTATATAACTACAGAATTATAGTAACGTGTACATGCCTTTAATAATCTCAGACTTCAAAATTCTAATATAAAGCAGCATATTATTTGTTTGAATTTGTAATCCATAAATGTTTAGTGTGATTAAAGTACTAAATAAATTAAAAGCTTTACACTACACTTCATGCTTAACAGTTTTCTATTTGCTTGAGAAAAAAGAAAAAAAGAAAAAAAGTCCATCCGCAATTGATAAAGTACTAAATAAATTAAAAGTTTTACACTACATTTCATGCTTAACAATTTTCTATTTGCTTGAGAAAAAAGACACAAAAAAAGGCCATCTGAGATTAAGATATGACACTAAAAAGAAAATTAATAGCATAATGAAAATTTGTCATGCATCTCTTCACTAATTAATGCCATTGTTTACCTTTTTATTACACAATATTATCAAATATATGAGCGATTTTAGGAGAAAATAATGATCAAAGGTAGTATGAGAAATATTAAAAAATTGTAAGTGGGCAGGTATATCATGCATCAAGAATATCCTCTAAAATGTATATCAAAAGCTATCTCTTCAAGGGCTCCTTTCAAGATAAAACATTATTTAAAAAGTTTCAAAGAAATAGGATGAAATATGATAACAGGAAAATCTAATGGACCAAATTAAGAAATTGCTGTTAATATCAGATGTCACTCTTATCACAGTACTATTGAAAATCCATCTTCTTTCTGAACAGGAGAGGCAGGGTAGAGTATGTCCTATAAATGTTTTCTGTGATTTAGACCAGTGGAATTACATAACGGGCTTAGAAATCAGTTGCATCTGTGAAGATGACTTTTTATTTCATACCAAATTCTTTTCTCAAACAAGCTACTTTTACATTTTTCAGCTTATTTTCAAATTTTGCCCTAAGTCATTAATCAAGTTAATCAAATTGAAATCTTGTTACAAAATGCTATAAAGTTTCCGTTAAACAAAAAGCTTCTCACCATAAACAACAGATGGCATAATTTAAAAATAAAGGACTGCAAATCCTTGGGAAAACATTCTTATTAAAAGTATAGAGAAAGACTAAATGACAGAACCTCCCTCTCTCAAATTATTCCAAAATAAATACAATCAAGAAGTTAAGAACACTAGCACAAATTAAACACATACCATTATATCTTAACAGAAAAAAAGAAAGCATATTTAAAAATCAATACCTGTCCTAAGCGCCAACTATGACAATTGTACTTCATCCAAAATTAGGAGGGAAGGAAGGTGAGTGAGTGGTCAAAGCCTGGCATCCACACTTATTACCACCTAAAAATTATTTTGTGGAAGACCCATCCTGAGAAGATAGGCAGGGGTTCTATAGAAAAGAGGTTGCAAACTTCAGCACAGATGTGTAACTTTACCACTCAATGTGTCACCACTGCTATCTAGGACTACCCTTTAAAGCTATGATGAAAAAGCTTGTGAGAAAAGGCAGCTAATTTAAAGTATTCTCCCTTGAGACTTCCTCTATGACTCATGAGTTATATAGAAATGAGTTTTTTACTTTATAAATACTTGGAGATTTCCCAGATAACTTTCTATAATTGAGTTCTAGCTTTATGTTGTCATAGTCTGAGAACATAACTTTGTATATAATTTCTATCATTTTACATTCATTAAGATTTGTCTTATGTTCCAGAACTCAGTCTTTCTTGATGTATTTCAGTTACTCATGGGAAGATAATGTATTCTGCTGTTGTTGGGTGGAATATTCTACAACTCTCAGATCCAACTGGTTGATAAGTGTTTTTCAGGTCATCTATTTCCTTACTGACTTTCTGCCTACTGAGTTCTATCAGCTACTGAGAGAGGCATGCAGATACCTCTAACTATAATTCCAGATTTATCTGCTTCTCTTTACAGGTCCATCCATTTTTCCTCATGTATTTTGAAACTCTGTTGATAGACGCATATCTAGTTAGGATTCTGAAATCTTTGTAGAAAATGTACCCCTTTTAGCATTATGTAATATTTCTCTTTATTTCTGAAAAATTTTCTTGTTCAGAAGTGTAATTTTCTGAAATTAATATAGTGAAAACAGCCCTCTTTTGGTTAGTGATTTTTGTCTTTATCCATCCTCTACCCTAACTTATCTTTCTCCATCCTGGTTTATCTTCTCCATTTTTTTTACCCTAACTTATCAATGGCTGAGATTTCTACTGTTTCTCATAGACCACATATAGTTGGATCATTATTCTTTATCTAACATAAAATTATCTTTTAATTAGTAGATTTAGATCATTCACATTTAAAATGGTTATTTATGTGGTTGGGTTCGATCAGAACATATTGTTAGTAATTTTTTATTTGTTACAATTGGCTTTTGCTTCTTTTATTTTTCTGCACTCTCTGGTTTTAACTTAGCATCTTTTTAAGTGATATCATTTTATCTAATTTCTGGACTTATTGGTTATATTATTTTTAATATTTTTTGTGGCCACTCTAGGATTTGCAACATGCTTTTTAAAATCACCTGGCGTTACCTTCAAAGAATATTATACTACTTCATGTGCAGTGTAATTACATATAGCCAATTCCTCCCTCCCATCCCTGTGCCATCATTGTTATGCATTTTATGCTACACACACCCAATATATAGTTTGGTTTGTTTTTCCTCGGTTATCTTTTAGAAAAACTAAAAACATTTTCTTATTAGCACAAATTCAGTTTTTAGTAGTTTTTAAAACATTTCTAGCTTGATCCTCTTACCAATCTATATGACATTCTGGAGCATCTGTTGCAGGTAAGCAAGTACTTGGATCCTTTTTCTCCTTTCAGAGGAAAGAACCTCTTCCTCGACCTTTTCGATATTTGAGACAGGATTTTGTCCTGCAACCTCAGTTTTCTACTGGGCTCAAGAAAGCCTGTTAATTTGCATTTTGTCTAAATTTTTCTTATTGTAAGTGTGTGGGTGATGCTCTTCTTAGTGTTCTCCATTTCCCAGCTGAAAGAAGTCTATTTAACTTAAAATAAAGATAAATGAATAAAATGAGACAATAATTAAGAGAGGCTTTTCTAATGCAATATAATTCTTAGGAGAAAGGGTCTTGATGAATATTTTTTTCCTTACTTCTTATTAACAAAGCCAATGCTAGTAACACGCACATACACACACACACACACACACACACACACACATACAAAGGCTTTGCATTTCCATGACACCTCTTAGCTTACTGGGAAGTGAAAAAGACTGCTGGAGAGAGGAGAAGTACTGATGGTTAATGATTGAGATTTAGTCCCTGTATTAGTCTGTTCTCACACTGCTATAAAGAAATACCAGAGACTGGATAATCTATGATGGAAAGAGGTTTAATTGACTCATAGTTCCACATGGCTAGGGAGGCCTCAGGAAACTTACATTCATGACAGAAGGTGAACAGGAAGCAATGACCTTCACATGGCAGCAGGAGGGAGAAGTGCATGTGAGAGGGCAGAAAAAACTACCATTTATAAAACCATCAGATCTCATGAGAATTCAGTCACTATCACAAGAACTGCATGGGAGAAAGCACCCCCATAATCCAATGACTTCCCTCCCTCCTCGCATGAGAATTACAGGTTTTTCTCTCAGTACATGGGGCTTACAATTTGAGATCAGATTTTGGTAGGGACACAGAACCAAACCATATCAGTCTCTGATCAAGTTTTAACAGAAACCTCTACCTATGATGGGGAGTGAACTATGTACAAACTCTTTGACATTACTTGAAGAAACCTAGGCACTATATCTATGAATAGCCATTGAGTTGTCCTTGTTCTTTTGTATCAATAAGGATGTGTTTAGTAAGAATTTCTACCAGAGATGTATTATCACACCTAACATATAACTAACACCCAACAAAACAGGTAATATATAACAGAAGTCCTGTAACAGAGAGTCCTAGACTGGTTCAGATCTTCAGAGATACAGTTTGGAAATGAGACTTAGACATCCTTAAATATCAGCCTGATTTATAGGCTTACTTTCTATTATTTGAAATCCTGGACATCTCACACCTAGGTAAAGAATAGATTTATTTTCATTATTTTTTTAAGTCAGGGAGTAAGACCTTTACCAGAAATTATCCCCCCAGCAGACTTTCTCTGGGTCTGTTCCTACTATGAATCAAGATTTATCAATATGTCTATTTGCTTACTGTGATTGAAAGTGGAAAAGCTAGTGTCTGACATTAGCAGTTTTTATAGTAGAAGATAAACTCAGCCAGATAGGAAAATGTGTGGGTCATTGGGCTTTTGGGTATGCAATTATTGGCACTATGAAACATACATCTCCTTAAAAATATCTTGCTATGAAAGATGGATAAAATCAACAATATTTATCTCTCAAGACAAAACTTCAAGGGAAAGACAAATGTCTTGGGTTACATGGAAATAAAATCTCACCATTTCAGTAACATCATCCTGGTTCAAGCCACCAACAATAGTTACAACATCCCAATATGTTACTGTGAAAAATTATTTTATTATTAATGTGATAAGCTGAATTATATATGATAGCTAAAGGTAATTCCAACCTGGCATTTGTCATTTCAATATTTAGAACAAAGTCATCATGGTATGTTATCTGGTTATAATTAAGCTAAAGTTTAATATAGGGCTTAATTTTCCTGGTTAAAATAGAATAGAAAAGAAGGTCTCATTTTAGGCATGCTAAGCACGGCTTTCTCATGATATCTTTGTTCTTGGAGCAACATTCCAATAAGAGGGCCTAAAAAGAAAACATTGAAAAATATATCAGCAATCTCAGGAATTGGACAATGCCATTAAACAAAATAATAGGACAGTAATTTTATTCATCATCAACATATTATTAAACAAGTATACTCCGTATTTTAGTTTTTGTTTTAATACTGAGAAATGTAGATCATGACAAAAATAAATACATTTGTTTAAAATCATAAAACACATTATGAATCAATTTAAGATTAAATCTTTCCTGCTATAAATTCAAAATTACATACCATTATACATCCTAATTCTAAAGCATTATGCTTTATGAAATCACGCTCCAAGAATATTTTTGTAGTGCAATTAGTGGCATCATTAATGAATAATTCAAATTTCTTAATTCAAAGAAATTGAAAATGCGGAAGTATTTGGTGGATCCCTGAAGCCAATACAGTTTATGTTCAGTTATTCTATAGTTGTTATGAAAAATTTATAAAATACTATAATTAGTTGATAAATTAACAAATAAGAATCAATACTTATAAGCCTCATCAATATCTATATACTTAACATAAAACAAATATATATAAATTTTTAGGAATATTTGATAGACTATTTAGAATATTACAAAGTATTTACAATATATATTTAAAATCCAAGGACAACTGATAATGTCAAAAATTATAGGGAGAGTTACTAAAAATATATGTATTAGAGGGCTCACAAAATGATTTGAAGAGTGAAATGGAAACATGTATAATATATATAAATCAAAATGTCATTTAAGTGGAACAGAAAATTGATAATATTATATGAAAAATTTTAATAAACTTTCCTTAGAATAATTTTCTCATTTTCCCCTCTCCCAAGTATAGAAATTATCAACTCTTATGGAATGCCTATTATGTTTCAAGCTTTCTATGGGGTGCTCAAATTGAAAGAGTGACAATTTCCAAGGACTTCTTAGACTAGTAGAGATGATAGACAACTAAGCAATTTCAGTATAATTTAAGTATTGTGTGAAAGATTAATATACAAGCTTTTATAATAGTACATCAAATATGCTCTTCTCATGAAAAGAATGATATGATTAAAGCCATTTATGGTAAATTGTCATCTAAGCTAAACTGTCAAGTTAAATAGGAATTGGTCATGTGAAAGTAGTTTTCTTCCACAGATGGACTACTATATGAAATACCACAGAGGCACAAGAAACAAGGCACATTCAGAAAGTTATATTTATCCTTCCATTTTTCTTGGGGCGTGATGTTCAAGAAAGGAAAGGACAGAATAAAAACCTGGAAAAGTATGTTAAGACATTAGGGGTTATGTGTGAAGTCACAGCACAGTAGCTGTCACTGTTATCTCTCTAAAATTCCAAGTTTTGTTTTTTTTTTCTGGCTACTTGCTTCTTGGTAAAATTACCTGAACTGGTAGCCATATGGACTAAACTGACCATAACTTTGTACTACGATACCAGCCTGTATATAGCTGCCCCTAAAATATATGTGAAAGTGTGAGTCCAAGAGCCATATCCCACTGACAAGAACAAGAGGACAAAACAGAACTTGGCAGTTCTACCAAACTACCCAGAGCATTACCCCAGCACTCTCATTGATGTTTTATCACTCAGAGCTTTTGATATATTCAAGAGGGAGACTTTCATTTGCAGATGTTTAACATGACTATCCATCTGTTTATCATCTATATATTCATACAATAATGATCCAAATGAAAACAGGAAAAGTTTCCATTGAATTTAACTATGGGTCTACAGTAAAATGTGAAATAACACTAAAATATTTAAACACCATGTATGTAAATTGTTATTTGAGAACTGCAACTACAGGGATTGCCTTTTCAGGTCTGAACTGAACCAGTAAGTAAGTTTTATATTATGTATAAAGTTTTATACAATATATAGTATTGGTATCTAATGTATACATTGAAGCTTTTGAGTTCTAATTACAGACAATCACCTGGTGTGCTCAGAATTTGTAGATAAGAGAATATAGAAAACTCTCAAATAGAAATCATTGTAAAAATATAACTAATTAGTCACAGGCATTTTTCAAGGCATTAGAAGGAGTGAAATACCTTACATTGTAATTCGTAAAGCTAGAGCAGAATGTTAATATGGACTCTATCTGTAACCGTTTTCTCTGAGTCCCAAACGCTAAAAAATATACAAAGGGCCGGGCGTGGTGGCTGACGCCTTTAATCCCAGCACTTTGGGAGGCTGAGGCGGGCAGATCAGGAGGTCAGGAGATCGAGACCATCCTGGCTAACATGATGAAACCCCATCTCTACTAAAAATACAAAAAGAAATTAGCCGGGCGTGGTGGCGGGCACCTGTAGTCCTAGCTACTCGGGAGGCTGAAGCAGAATGGCGTGAACCCAGGAGGCGGAGCTTGCGGTGAGCAGAGACCGCACCACTGCACTCCAGCCTGGGCGACAGAGTGAGACTCAGTCTCAAAAAACAAAAATACATATAGATAGATAGATAGATAGATAGATAGATAGATAGATAGATAGATATAGATATATAAAGATTACAAACATCCACTTAGCCAAAAGCAGGACACAAGCCCATTTATGCTTTTTAAAAATCAATTCTGCCCACATTAATGATCTCTAGGGTATAAATTGATGGGGGTTGAAATTGGGATAAAAATACTTAGTCAGGAAGAGTTTTCAGCATAATATATTTTTCCTCAGAATCATGGAGAAGAAAGTCATTCTACCGTTACTCCAAGCTGAGAAAAAAGGAGCTTATGAAGTCCCTAAAATAAATATTTGTACCAAGAGATTTGGCAAATATGAAATATTCATGTGGGAATGAGTGATAGCAAAGGTTACCAGAAAAAGTAATTACCCAAAACTTGATAAAAATAAGGTAAAAATTTTGGTGGCAGTTTATTTCGACACTAAAAGAGACACAAAAAATATCCAATGAGAGTTTAGGGTAATGAATTTAGTTTAATGGTTTTAGATTAAGTAAAGTTTCTTTTGAACCTTTAGGTTTTCAGCTGTAGTGATGCAATATAATTTGTTCAGTGACAGAGATTGCTCCAAAGATTTTTGGACTGTTGAGTATTGACCAGTTTCATATCTAATCCAGCAATCTTTGTCCAATTGCCTGCAAATAGGCTGGATTCTCAAATGCTCATTAACTTAATTTTGTATTCAATGATTAATGAGTCAAATAAAATCTGATATATATGCATTTTATATTTGTCTGAAAGTTATAATTTTACCTTTTTGAAATTTACCCTTTTTAACTTGGCATGGTGGCACATACCTGTGTTCCCAGCTACATGAGAGGCTGAAGAAAAAGGATCACTTGGTCCTGGAAGGTTGAGACTGCAGTTAGCTGTAATCATGTCACTGCACTATGCCCTGTGTGACACAGCAATACCATCTCAAAAAAAAAAAAAAAGAAAGAAATTTACATTTTTTAGGTTATGCATGGCTTTGCATATGTGGTAGCAGAATAAAGAGGGGAGGCTACAAAACAACAATCTGTCCCTCACACAAAGGATGTCATGGGAAGGGAGAAAACTTTGGAGTTCATCCTAAATTAATCTCTCACAAGTACTGCCTGTGATGGCAGTGGTGGGCCTTCTGGAGTGGTGGCTGCCATCATCCTGGCTGCAGCAGGGAGGCAAGGTCAGGGCTGCATGCTCCATGGAGCCAGAAGGAAACTCTGGCCACGGACAAGTGGCAGCCTCACCCCTTCCCAATTGGGGCAGGAACTCCTTGGGCGCCACTGCATGGGGCTGTGGCCCCAGACATCCCTGTGCTCTCAGGTGCAGGCAGGAATCCCACCCTACCAGGTACAGCTGCAGCCACCCAAACCTCTACTGCCCACAAGGAAAGAGAGGATAGGGGGTGTGCTTCCCTCTCCACTGAGCAGGCAGGAGCCTTGCCCTCTGGGGATGCAGCTGCAGCCACCCAAATCACAGCTGTGGATCCATCCCTGCACTCTTGAGTGTCCAGGCAGGTCCCCCTTGCCCTCACAGACTCCAAAGTGCCTGCTCCCACTGTCTGGCTTCTCCCTGCTGTTGGTGCCGGCACTAATCTCAGAGCAAAGTCAGAGCTGCACCCAGGCACTGTCACAGCATGGCCAGGTGTGTACACACTCACAGAAATGCTGACACACCAGCCTCCTGCCTCCTTGGCCCTCCCTGGACTTTTGAAACTGATGAGCATGAGGGGAAAGCCAAGGGGTGGCTGAGGGCCAGCCTGGCTTGTAGGCAACCCTTGACATGAGCAGGAGGCAGGCAGTCCCTGGGCAGAAGGGGGCAGGTCCTCACTGAGGCCCCGCCTTCAGGCCAGAGAAGGCCTGAAGGCTGCAGTCCAGGCTATCAGTCCTGATGAGCAGAGTGGGAACTTGTGGTGCCCTTTTTGGGCCTGCCCATGGCTTCCCATGGGCCAATCGTCATGCACTTTCGCCCTTCTGAGGACCATAGAAGTCCCAGGTTCAGCCACAGCTGGGCAGAGGGTGGGATGACCAGCTGCAGAGGGGAGCTACCCACTCCAGTACCTCCTCTCTGCTGAGAGTCAAGCAGACATCAGGCAACCAGCTGCAGAAATACACACTTCAGGGCCTCCTTTCTACTGAGAGCTGCAGAGATGTTGGAATGCTCTGCCTGCAGAGAGGAGCAACCCATTCCTGGGCTGCTTCTCTGCTAGGAGCTGAACACTCACTGGGACACCTTGGCTGTGGAAAGGAGCTGCTCCATGTGGAAAACTGAGCTCTTTGTAGCTCCTCTTCATCTTGTTTACCCTCCACTTGTCTGTGTACCTCATTCTTCCTAGTCATATGATAAGAACTTGGGACCCATCAAATGGTGGGGATAAAAGAGCTGTAACACAAACAGGGATGAAACATGCGTCTTGCCTGCCATGTTGCAGGCAAAGAGAAGGAGATAAGAGCTGCAGCCCTTCACGGAGCCCAGATGTGGGATCTCCCTGAGCCAGGGCTGTGACTCTCTCTTTAGGGCCCTGTGGTTCCTGGCATCTCCACACTTCTGGTGCCAACATGTTCCCCTGTGTAAATCATGAAAGCTGCTTGCACTGCACCTGGTCTGGCTGCAGCCTCACAAAGAGCCAGCAACCATGCCAGCCTCACAAAGAGCCAGCGGAGTGGAGCTGCTCACCCCACTGCAGTAGTTGGCATGTCTGACTGTGGGCAGTGTCTGGACCCCACACTCGCTCACACACGCTTTGCTGTTCCAAAGATTCAAACAGGAAAGAACATATTAAAGCATTTTCTGTTACTTAAGCATATCTAATATTTAACCAAGACACATTCTTGAAAAGGCAAGGTGGTGTTAACTAGAATAATACACCCCATAAAGATTAATTGAACAGCCAACTATTTATAGTAACCACCACTATTGCATTCTAAATACATAATTGACTACTGTCCTAAGTACTCTAATAAGATGGGAGCAAAGTCATCTATTTTTTAAAATGTCTAGCACTTCAAATTCCTCATATTAAAAGTGAATATCCCACCCTTTTCTCGAAATCTGTTCTTCCTTTTGTGGACTGTATTCCATAAACCGCTTCAAATGTCATTCATAGCTAGGAAGATAGCAATGATTTTTTTCTCCTTATACATTTATTTCTGAATTTGTCCCTGAGTAGTGTACTCAGAATGTTTTTTCTTTTTATTATTATTATTATACTTTAAGTTTTAGGGTACATGTGCACAATGTGCAGGTTAGTTACATATGTATACATGTGCCATGCTGGTGCGCTGCACCCACTAACTCGTCATCTAGCATTAGGTATATCTCCCAATGCTATCCCTCCCCCCTCCCCCCACCCCACAACAGTCCCCAGAGTGTGATGTTCCCCTTCCTGTGTCCATGTGTTCTCATTGTTCAATTCCCACCTATGAGTGAGAATATGCGGTGTTTGGTTTTTTGTCCTTGCGATAGTTTACTGAGAATGATGATTTCCAGTTTCATCCATGTGGGCAAGGACTTCATGTCTAAAACACCAAAAGCAATGGCAACAAAAGCCAAAATTGACAAATGGGATCTAATTAAACTAAAGAGCTTCTGCACAGCAAAAGAAACTACTATCAGAATGAACAGGCAACCTACAAAATGGGAGAAAATTTTCGCAACCTAGTCATCTGACAAAGGGCTAATATCCAGAATCTACAATGAACTCAAACAAATTTACAAGAAAAAAACAAACAACCCCATCAAAAAGTGGGCGAAGGACATGAACAGACACTTCTCAAAAGAAGACATTTATGCAGCCAAAAAACACATGAAAAAATGCTCACCATCAGTGGCCATCAGGGAAATGCAAATCAAAACCACAATGAGATACCATTTCACACCAGTTAGAATGGCGATCATTAAAAAGTCAGGAAACAACAGGTGCGGAGAGGATGTGGAGAAATAGGAACACTTTTACACTGTTGGTGGGACTGTAAACTAGTTCAACCATTGTGGAAGTCAGAATGGTTTTTCTTAAATGCAATCCTGGTTATATCAATTTTGAATAGAATTATGCAGAGTACCCATTAGAATAATTATATGAGTCAGTTAAGTGGCATTGGAAATATCAATCTAAAACATGGAGAAACAGGTCGGATTAGAAATTCATTAGCAAATTATCATGACAGGTACTATTACACCCAACAAGTCAAGAAAACTACTCAGTGGCAACTTAAGCAACTGGATAGTAAAATCAAAAATATCAGCAAAATCTTATAAATATATACAGTAAAATTGATTTCAATCAGAGAAGACATCCATTTTGTAGTCAGAGCCATTAATGAGTTTGGTTGAAACAATGGGAACTCAAGTATTCATCCTATAATAGACATCAATAATTTCTGGACGTTACTAATCAAGTTTATATAAACCAGCCAACATGAGCTGATTACTGTCGCATTAGAAATAATACATACACTGATTTGTACTTTTCCTTTTTATAGCATCTTTATTGTGTAACTTTAATGTAAGTTCAATGAGGCAACTAAACTATATTCATTTTATTTCAAGAAATTAAGTGTATTTAGATATCTAGGTGGAACTATATTGCAATTCCTTTAAAATCAGATCATCCTTACATATTCAGTAAAAATTTAATTATATTATCTCTTAGATATTTAATGGTAAATCAAACTTCTCTCAATCTATGTAAAAACTTCTTAATTCCATATTCCCATGTAGTGATGAATTCAACTTAAATTCAGCTCACACACAAAGTGATAAGCTCTACTACCTTCTACTCATTAAACTCTGAGGAAACGTTGAGTGGCAGTATCTAGGATTATTGCTGTTTTTTAAAAGGCAAGGCCTTTTCAAAACAGATGCTCATCCACAAACACATCCAGGCATAGTGTTTGTCATGATTTTAAAGCCACTTTAAAGAATCACTGGAGGAAAAAATTCTGTATCAATCTCCAAGGGGCTAGGGTTGAATTAATTCCTGTGTTGCCATTCATTCTGAGGAGTGCCAGTGTTAAAAACAATGTTTTATCATGAGTTTGCATGTTATATTAGACCAAAGCTTTGATTTTTTTAAAAGTAAAATTCTAGAGTAGAGATATTTCTTGGGGTTTTCTCATCCTATAGGCTTAGTTAAGAGCATTAGATAATTATGTTGTTCCTTAAAATAAATTCTAAAAATCTGAAAATATTAGCAATGTATTATAGCTTCCATTCTCTTTGAAGAGTCCTTATTTCTTTTTTTTGTTTTTGTTTTTTGTTTTTTGTTTTTTTTTGAGACAGAGTCTCGCTCTGTTGCCCAGGCTGGAGTGCAGTGGCCTCCCGGGTTCATGCCATTCTCCCGCCTCAGCCTCCCAAGTAGCTGGGACTACAGGTGCCCGCCACCACGCCCGGTTAATTTCTTGTATTTTTAGTAGAGACGGGGTTTCGCTGTGTTAGCCAGAATGGTCTCGATCTCCTGACCTCGTGATCTGCTGCCTCGGCCTCCCAAAGTGCTGGGATTACAGGCGTGAGCCATTGTGCCTGGCCGAAGAGTCCTTATTTCTAAGCAACCAGGTTTTAATCTTTATTATTTTAAATTACAAAAGCATCAGAAGAATCTTGTGCAGAGAGATTGTTTCCTTCCACAATGTTGACATTATATTTTGAATTTTTAACGGACGTTGGCAGTAACTCAGTTTGAAAATTGGATGAAATCAACACCCCCGCAAACTTAGCCTTTCATTAACTCAGTGGAAAGCTTAGTGATGTCTATGGTTGCCAATATACAGTCACATTTTTCTCTTTATCTACTCAAATAGTTCCAGAAAAGGTCAGATTGAATTTATAACAGTGGTTGGGCTGCTGTAGATATATATCACTAGAGGAATAAAATACAGCCTTTGAAATGATTTTACTGCCAACCCAGAAGAGCAATCAGAAATGTTAATTATGACAGAAGCAGTGAGTGCTGTTGGATCATAAGCCCTAAAAGATCTTTCTGTCTTAATTTTATTTAAGGAAATGAAGAAATACGGATGCACAAAGAAGACTGATTTTCATGAAAAATTGGAGTTTTAAAATCTATTTTATAAATATACCCATCATATATACATAAGCTAGTACATATTTAGACTGAACTTTTGTTTTAAAAAATCAATATATTTTCTGTTACGTTTAGGCATTTGAATATCTTAGAAAATTGCATAAACTAAGCTAGCCAATGAATACAATGGAAGAGCAATCGCCCGGTGGCTTCTAACATTGACACCAGTCATGCTTCTTCCATTGACATGTAGTCTGACGCGGGGCTAGTGATATATTTCTTAAACTATAGAGGATATATATATGTAAAACAAAGCTACTGAACTAGGTGATATTGTAAAATATCTTACAACTTTAAACTTTACTGCATGGTTTCCTATTTACTTTCTACAGTGCTAAAAATATAAAGCATTGTAACTTCTCCAGTTATCTGGTTAAGATTAATTGAAACAATCTGCAAACACTTCAAGTTGAAAGAACATTATTTATTGAAGCAATGCAGTTCAGTCTTTTTTATTCTTATCTGTTGTAGAAAGTACATTTTATATTTAATGTAGCACCGGCCTAGGAGATATTGAACCTGAATATAGAGTTTTCTTACAACATGAAGCAATAAAGAACCATCAACTTTGAAATACCCCATTACACAAGACTATTATTGCACCTAAATATTCATTCCTAAATAATGGACAATGGGACTTATTTTAATAAATTAAGTCCAGGCATATTTGGGAATTAGTTTTTAATCCTTAGTTAGCATAAACAAGATGAACTCCCTTTTCCTGCACTGAAAAATTTCTAATAATACCTCTTAGGAAACTATTCAATAACCCCCCTCATTGTCATGGGTTATCTTCTATGGCAAATTAATAGACTCAGCTTTGTGTGTGTTTTAGTCATTATTGTTTGCTTTGCTTTGTTTTGGCTTTAGCTCCAGCAGTCATTTTAACAGTCTCAAGTTTCCACTGAGATTTCCTCGGTGAGCTTCACTCAAAAGTACTTTGCCACTTGCCCACAGAAATGAAAAGTTAGCATTTATAAATCCTTTTGTTCTCAGTCGGTCTTCTGGTGGTCCTGAATCATGAGTGAGTTTCATAGCAGAAATCATACCCTCCTATGAAATTTTGTTTTAATTCTGTAACGATTTAACTTTTCGTGTATTTTTATTTTTGTGTGTGTGAACTTTCAGGTTGGTTAGTTGTCCATGATCCTATTTGGATAAGAGAAGCTATTGTTACTTTTTCATGGGTTCATTTAATTCTGTTTTTCAGCTATAAAAGAAAACCTTTCTGTTCTATGTGAAGCATGGGAGTTCTATGCTTTAAACAGTTATGCCCTCCTCCCTCAATGTAAACTATTTTAATTTACCTTTACATTTGCTTATAAAGTTTATCATGACATGTATACTTAAATGAATCCCTTATCAATGCAGTCAGGTATAACGCAAGAGCAAATTAATGCTTCAAGATTATAAAGTCTCAAAAATACTTCAGGAGCTTCTATGTTAATTTATAGAAATTTCTGAATGTTTTTATAAATTAAAATAATATTTTTTAAGATAAGCTTTGCTGTTTAGACAGGAACTCAAAAAAGGTTTATTCTTTACTTGGCTATAAAATATTAAAAATTAAAACTCATTTCATGTTTTAAAATAATTTAAAGTGCTAATAGTTTTTAATAATAGTGTCATTTAACAATGTAAAGTATAACTGTATATGTATATGTAAATGTATACACACTAATATTAATAAACAAAAATTTTAAGTGATACAAAAAAGAGGTTGGATTGCTGCTCCAGGAATGAGGCAACAAAGACAATTATTATATGTTTTTCTTTGGGGGAGGCGGCTTATAGGAGATATGTTCTACAATTTATAATATTGTTATCCCTAAACCCAACTTCCACATTTACAATCATGAAAAAAATGAAATTTTTTAAAACTTTCTTGAGAAACTTCTAGGAAAACATCAATACTTGCTTCTTCCTCATAAAAATGCAGAGATGTCAAAAGCATTAGGCTTTTAAAATTAATTAAAATTCTACAGATCTCAATTAAATCAAAATTTTTGTTAGACTGTAAGATTTTAAGAAAAACCTCAGAAATCATAGTTCAGTTTTCATGTTAGAATATATAAATAAATTTTATATTTTATGTTTAAATATTCTTACCAATTAAGAATATGCATAGTACACTTTATGACATCAATGATAGGTGCTTGAGCATTGCCGGTGCCCTCTCTGCTGCCAATAATATGTTCTTATGCCAAAATGATTTAAGACTAAGTCATTATAAGTGTGTATTTGTATATACACCTATATATTCATGTTATATGTTAATACAATTTTCTATTTTCCTTCATTCTGGTATTATATATAATAAATTCATCAGAGCCATTTAATCTTATCAACCATAGAAGGATTCTGATAATTTTTCCCCTCTTATACTTGCCTAAAGCCTCCTTTCACAAGCTATGGATCAGAAATATGAAAGAAACATTAAAAAGTTTCAGAAAACTGCACCAGATGCTATTGAATACAATAACAACAAGAAATAAAGTATGGATTTGGGCTTCCCAGAATAAGCTGGCTATTTTGACACAAGCATATACTTTTCAAACATGATCAAGTAACTGTGTCATGATTTCTTTTTTTTTCTTTTCTGAGACAGAGTCTCGCTCTGTCACCCAGGCTGGAGTGCAGTGGCACAATCTCGGCTCACTGCAAGCTCTGCCTCCCAAGTTCACTCAATTCTCCTGCCTCAGCCTTCCAAGTAGCTGGGACCACAGGCGCCCGCCACCACACCTGGCTAATTTTTTGTATTTTTAGTAGAGACGGGTTTTCACCATGTTAGCCAGGATGGTCTCGATCTCCTGAACTGTGTCATGATTTCTATATATTTTTAGTCCAATAGCATATGGAGTACTGGGATTAGACTGAATAACCCAAACCATGTTGATCAGAATTGACACTTAATAATAGAACTATTGGTTTATATCTAAATTCCTTAATTATTTTAATAATAAAATATAGAGCTTTTTATTTATTTATTTTTTTACAACTTCCAAAAGTCTCCTTACGTAGGCAAACCATTTACTAGAGTCTGCAAAGTCATCACTGTATTAGGAGATGTAACTAATGGTTGAGTTTGTCATCTTTTTCCTAGAATACGGGATATTAACTGTTTACTAGGGTATTATGCTTAAAATGTTCCTATTTGTAAATATAAGATTTATCCATTGAAACGGTGTCCGGAATTGGTTCTATCCGGTGGGTTCTTGGTCTCGCTGACTTCAAGAATGAAGCTGCGGACCCTCGTGGTGGGTGTTACAGTTTTTAAAGATGGTGTGTCCGGAGTTTGTTCCTTCATATGTTCAGATGTGTCCAGAGTTTCTTCCTTCTGGTGGGTTCGTCATCTCACTGGCTTCAGGAATGAAGCTGCAGACCTTCACAGTGAGCGTTATAGATCATAAAGGCAGTGCGTCAGGAGTTGTTTGTTCCTCCTGGTGGGTTCCTGGTCTTGCTGGCTTCAGGAGTGAAGCTGCAGACCGCTGTGAGTGTTACAGCTCATAAAGGCAGTGCGGACCCAAAGAGTGAGCAGCAGCAAGATTTATTGTGAAGAGTGAAAGAACAAAGCTCCCACGGTGTGGAAGGGGGTTGCTGCTGCTGGCTCTGGTGGCCAGCTTTTATTCTTTTATTTGGCCCTGCCCATGTCCTGCTGATTGGTCCATTTTACAGAGCGCTGATTGGTCCATTTTACAGAGTGCTGATTGGTCCGTTTTTACAGAGTGCTGATTGGTGTGTTTACAAAGCTTTAGCTAGACAGAAAATTTCTCCAAGTCCCCACTGGACACAGGAAGTCCAGCTAGCTTCACCTCTCAAAACTTTTTAGATTAAAAAAATAGAACAAACTAGTTTTAGTAGACACTTTTAAAATGATAAAGCAACTTGTGTTAATTTAATTCCTATCATTATGACATAAATATCTAAGCAATGAAAGATAATATCTTTTATTATAAAGCTGCATAATGTGAAATCTTGCTGATGGTGTCACATCACTGGACATTACTGACACTTTTTGTTAAAAAACTAACGTTCTACTGATCAGACCAATACAATTTTTCTATTATCACCTCAGTAATTTTTTATTATAATGGATCAGAGACATCTGAGAAATACATGTTTGAAACCTAACAAGTATATTTGTTGTGACCTTGTGACTTAGTGTGTTTAGGCCAAGATAATATTGTCACACAATGTGGACTTTGGCGATATGATTCTGCTAAGAAAGATTTTATTCAGTATTGGAGTTTTAATAGTTCTACACATTAGTATCCTAAAATACTTAATCTTATCTTGAAAGAAAATTCTCTTAGGATGACAGACAATGAAAATAAGTATCCCAATTACAACAGAACTTATTTAAGATAGAAGACCAAATATTAACTTTCATCACAACTGTCTCTAATCAGCTGAGGACATAATAAGCCATCAACCTGGGATGACTGTATTATGCCAGACCCTTCATGAATGTAACCAAAGACTCTTTCCTGAACAATGTGCGTGGTATTTCTTTAAAGATGTGTATAGACAACTGTGAACTCACTCCATATTATCCAACATCTGAGTTTTCTCAGTAATTATGATAAACACTTTAAACTACTACTTTACAACATTTAAATCTATGACTTTCCCCTTTAGAGAGATCTTCAGTGAATTTTTTCATTGAAACATGTTTCTTTGTCCAAGAAGTTGACACAGATTTATAATGTTAACTTTTTTAAGTTTGACGGTTACTATGTTAAAGAATAAAAGAGTAACTCCTGAGATTTATGAAAACACATAAGTAAAGCAATCAAATGCAGCAGCAGCAGCAAGAACCTACTAAAAATTTTAATTTACAAAATTGATGTTTATACGGTTACCTAAACTGATTATTATTTGCTTAATTCAAATTTAGAATAATTTATACTCCAGGAGCAAAATAAATAGCAGTGGATAAAAACTAGAATATAAAGATAGTAGGTAAGAAATTTTCTAGAACTAATTCGTTAACTGTTAGAAAAAAGGAAGTACCAAGTTGGATGAACCTTGATGAAGAAAATAATCTGATTATTTTAAATAACATATGTGGTGCAAACGTTCATTTAACTGGAAACTTATTGTATACTTAAATACGTACTTAACATAGCAGTACTCTATATAGTGACCTGTCTTTTCATGTGCCTATCATAAAGTATTTAAGTATATGTCTATATTTTCAACATGAGTTTTAAAATTAACTAATGAAGTAAATCATTACCAGTATCATGGCAGTATTTTATATCAAAAAGTTTGGCCGGGTGTGGGGGCTCATGCTTGTAATCCCAGCACTTTGGGAAGCTGAGGCGGGCAGATCACAAGGTCAAGAAATCGAGACTATCCTGGCCAACTTGGTGAAACCTCCATCTCTACTAACAATACAAAAATTAGCCGATTGTTGTGGCAGGCGCCTGAAATCCCAGCTAGTCAGGAGGCTGAGGCAGGAGAATCGCTGGAACCCAGGAGGTGGAGGTTGCAGTGATCCAAGATCATGCCACTGAACTCCAGACTGGCGACAGAGCGAGACTCCATCAAAAAAAAAAAAAAAAAAAAAAAATCAAAGGTACCTTAGTGTTTAAAGCAAAAATAATAATAAAATATTTTATGGTTTATAATATGCAAAGTAAAGTTATGACAAATAGCATAAAGTCTGCATGATAAGAATTGCCAGTGTAATATTTTAAGGTTTTATGCTATTTATTAAGTGGTATAAAACCTGTAACTAACCATACTTAATTATGAAAGGCTGAATTATTTCACCCTAAGTTCAAAATGAATCCCAAGACACTTGTTTTCACCATCTCTGTTTCCTGATTATATTATATACTTAGTACCTGTATTAGGCCATTCTTGCATCTCTATAAAAAAATACATGAGAACGGGTAATTTATAAGAAACAGGTTTAATTGACTCTCAGTTCTTCAGGCTATACGGGAAGCATAGACTTTATATGCTTCCGGGGAGGCCTCAGGGAACTTTTACTCATGACAGAAGGCAAAGCAAGAGCAGGCACTTCACATGGGGACAACAGGAGCAAGACAGAAAGTGTGGGATGGTGGTGGCGGAAGGTGCCACACACTTTTAAAGGACCAGATCTCCTGAGAGCTCACTTGCTATAGTGAAGACAGCACCAAGCCATAAGGGATCCACTCCTATGACCCAAACACCTCTCACCAGGACCCGCCTCCAACACTGGTGATTACAATTCAACATGACATTTGTACAACAACAGATATACATACTCTATCGGTACCCAAGCAACAAAAATTCAACAACAAAAAAACAGAAAACAACATTAATAGCAATGAGTGATTTTATAAATCTCATTAAAAGAGTTAAAGAAATGGTATATAGTAAAATACTTATAAATACATAGCTGAATTCCCAAAAATAGGAAAAATGTTCCTAGTAACTATAAATAATTTAGACAATATAGGACTTCAGTGTGTATACATGGCTGTCCCTGGAGAATGCCAGTCTGCAAATGCCTTGCCTGTAATGATCACCTAGATACTGGGTACACAAAATTGGAAAGCCCTTCCTAAAGTCAATGATCTCAAAAGTTCAGCTTTTAAAGATCAGCTACATAAAAATATCTGGTTTGGCTTAGAATTTGTGTGGGTAAAAAGCCACTTTAGAATGTGTAACCGTGGGCCATCCTCACATGAGATTTTGGGTTGATTTCATATTAGTAGCATGATGTAGAGAATTTCACACTGAAAAATTAATAATTACAGAGTTTTAAGAATTGTAACAGTGTGCACCTGTCAGAAAAAAACACTCTCAACAGGTCTCACACAATGCCTACAGACTAAGTAAATTGTATCTTTGGAGGAAGGAACTAATTTCACAAAGTGAATGACGGACACAAGGAGGAATTTGAGCTGAGAAACTGGTAGGCCTGTTGGCAACAAACTTAAGTGATTTAAACATATAACAATGTAAGCACAGATTTACAGAATTAAATGAGTAAATGGAAAGAAAAATCTATCTATTCAGGAGGCATTCTTAAAACTCTTAGTAATACAAAAGCACAGCAAAATTTTGGATTATTATAATTTTATATGAAAGAGAAAAAATAAGCAGAGCTATTTCCAAAATCACTGGAAAATGTTTTTTGACTTACAAATATTTCCACATGTTGAAATGTGATAAAATTTGCTATGAAGAAGGTAGAGTTTTCATCTGTGTATTTTTTTGATGAAAAAAATTAGGAATCTTTTTGTCAATATTGGGGATATGTTTCTTAACTTCTCAGCTAATCTTGACAAACAATATCTAAACTTTCTTTATAGAAAATTACTGAGTATGCAAAGACTTGTCATCCACTATAATTAATATGTGAAGCAGAAACAAAACTTTTAAATCATCATTTAAATCATTTAAAAGTGTGTACTTTTAAATCATCATTCACATCTCTTTTCTTTAAATCCCACATAAGCTTTTATATAAATTTTTTACTTATTTTGTTCAAATATAAAATGTATCAATTTTTTTCCATACAGATATAGTCCCCTGAGAATACAAAAATCTATGAGTGAGGGATATATTTGCTCTATTTTAATAGCAGTTTGAAATGTCAGTGCTTTTTTTCAAGGATACAGTTTTGAGTCAAATGTGCAGCATTATGTCTTTTAAAAGAACTGTAATATTTTGAAATCATTGATGTGATTTTCTGTGATGACTATCATTAAATAAAACATTAAGAATGAATAACTAGCTATCAATTTTAATAAATACATTATATATTATTAAAATATTAATATCAATACAATATCTTAAATTGCTCTTAGTGGCAGTGTATGAAATTAATAGAAGTATAATTATGCTTTCTTCTGGTACACGTCTGAAACACTAAAATTAAATATCTAATTATGTGCACTGGAAGGACCAACAAATAAGTAAACAAATACATAAATCTTTGTGCTGTTTTCATAATGCCTTTTCCTTCTATTGCCAAATTAAAAAAAAAATACTTTCTTTTGAGGCAAAATTCTTTGGGTGTAGATAAACCTTCACTTTCTTTCAGAGTTCTTGTATTCAGTTTTTTAAAAATAGACATTATTCTTAAAGCAGTTTTAGGTTTACAGCAAAATTGAGCAGAAAGTAGTTTCGTGTATACCCTCTCCCCCAAGACATAGTCTCTCCTACTGTCAATATCCTTCACCAAGGGTATATGTTTGTTACGATCTATGAACCTACATTGATACATCATTATCATCCAAAGTCCATAGTTTACATTAGGATTTATTCTTGTTTTATAGTATATGGTTTTACAAATATATTACATGCCATTGTAATTTAAAGTATAATTTCACTGCCTTGAAAATCCTTTGTGTCCCTACTATTCATTGCTCCCTCCTTGCTGACAATCACTGATATTGTTTTAGCATACTTTTTTATTGTCATATAATTGGAACCATAAATTATGTAGCCTTTTCATATTGGTTTCTTTCACTTAGTTATATGCATTTTAGTTTCCCCCATGTCTTTTCATGGCTCGATAGCTCATTTCTTTTTAGCACTGAATAATATTTCATTGTCTGTATATATTACAGTTTACTTATCTATTCACCTACTGAGGACCTCTTGGTTCTTTCTAAGTATTGGCAATTATGAATAAAGCTGCTATAAACATCCATGTTCAGGTTTATTTTTACATGTGTTCATCTATGTGAAGGGCATGTTTTCAACTCCTTTAGGTAAGAGAGAAATTGCTGGATCGTATAGTACGAACATGTTTAGTTTTGTAAGAAATCACCAATCTTCCAAAGGGGCTGCACCATTTTGCATTCCCACCAACAATAGGAATTCCTGTTCTTCACATCCTCGTTAGAGGCATTTTAGACTTTGGCCATTTTAGTAAGTGTGTAGTAGGTCTCTTTGTTGTGTTAATTAGTGTTTTCCTGAATATATATGATGTGGCGCATCTTTCCATATGCTTATTTGCCATCTGTGTCTTCTTTGTATATCTGTTTATTCATATATGTTGGCCATTTAAAAAATTTGGTTGCTCATTTTCTTATTGTTGAGTTTTAAGTGTTTTTTATTTACTTAGGACAACAGTCTTTTGACAGATACATATTTTGCAAAAATTTTCTTCCAGTGAATGGATTGTCTTCTTATTCTCTTTACTTGTATCCAATTTTAACTTTTACTACAGCTATACCACCTGGAGTCACGCATAAATCAGTGTTATATAAAATACTTGACTAAATGTCTGTTCATTCTAGAATACTAGCTTTAGTGTCAGATGCACTTTGATTCTAATCCCACATCTTCCACTGACTGTGTGACCTTTAAATTACTATCAAATCCTTTTAATATTTATCTCATCAGATGATTTCTTGTGAGAATTAAACAGCATTTGTGTTGTCAAAGCTCTGTCAGAATTTAAGGAGCAGAACAGTATATGCAGATACACAAGCCAACGAGGTGATATTAGAATGCATGAGGAATTTATGAAACAGTGCAATTTCAGCTGCAGTAGTCAGAGCTCATGGGGGCTGCAACTCTGTTCAGGGGCTATACAATCATTTAGCACACAGTAAAGTCATATGGACTCAGTTCTTTATTGCTTCCTTAGCAGGAGCTATAAATTATTTGTTATTCTAGTGCTTCCATGCATCATAATGGTTTCTCCTGACTCCACTATTTGTGTGCTTCAGCTTCTGATATTCTTATACACTCCCTATCCTCTATCTTCATGTTTTACACACAAAGTCTTCAAGAAAAAAGAACTGATTCATTTGGTTCACAAAACTTATACACCAAAATAATTATTAAACTGCCTGCTTCATCTATAGTTGGACAACTTTGGGTAAGATATTCATTGCATGCGCAATTAGCTGTTGCAGGAATGCTGAAACCTTGGGCTCAGCTGTAGCAAGAAAATTTCTCTGTGCTTTTCAAAAATATTTCATTAAAATTGAAAAAATATATATATATAATATTTATGTATAAAATACGTGTCATTTTGCACTATTATGCCTCAAAAACACTGCATTTCAATCACACTGTCCTTATATCCTAAATTAGTAAGCATGTCACTTCCATAGGGTCTTTGGTTTTGTCCTTTACATTGCTGGGAACACATTTTCCTAGATATTTTCATAATTGGTCTGTTTGAATAATTCAGGACTCTCCTTAAATGTACTTTCTAAAGTGTTAGACTTTCCCTGGACAACCATCTAAGGTCACTCCCTATTCAATGACCCTGTTTTATTTTCTCTACACTACAACCCACTGTCTAAAATTGTTTACTTTTTTGTTTGTTGGCCCATTGAAATATAAGTATCATCAAACCCTGAACTGTGGTCACTTTGTAATGCTAAATCACTGGCACCACACACTGACTAGGACAGAGGAGGTGCCTCTTAGGTGATTTTGAATACATGAAAAACTTATTGGCAGGCACTTAGAACAAAATACTATAAAACACCTTGTACGATACAAGAGTTGATCCTGATAAATGCTCCCTAAAATATAAGGTGTGAAAATATTATATATTTTAAAATTTTTGAAAATAGAACTTGCGTATATTTCCTCAGTGTGTGTAGGCATTGTTTGTTGTTTGGTTTTTCAGGACCACTGAGTGTACCAAAAGACCTGAAACTCTGTTTGGGTGGGAACACTCCACAAATCCAAGCACAAAAGCATCTAGCTTCAATGCTCTCAGCAGCAATTAAAAAAAAAATCACAACAACAAAAATTCAGACAAAAACAAAAATAAAACAAACAAATGAAAAATAACATTCTTTAAATTTTTTGAAATCTAGAAAGACCCATATCCTTTTAAATTTTCTATAGTTTCTCACAAGGTAACAGTTTTTTGGACAAGGAACCTTGGAACTCCTCAAAATAAATAGATAATGACATTTCACTTTTGTATAGAAAGCAATTGATAGTTATCCTTTCATTAATTTTTATGACACTATTTTTTGACCCATACCACATTATGTGTGTATAAGACTAAAAAAGTAAAAATAGAATGTGAGGGGAGAAAGAAAAAACAGGAATAGAACCAATAAAAATGTTCGTATTACTACTTAAGGAGTGTTAGCATTATCTTAAGTATTAAAATGCAAAGACAAATTTTTGCTTCTGTTGCAACTGCTTTTGCCATTTTTGTCAACAAATCTTTGTCTGTGCCTATGTCCTGAATGGCATTGCCTAGATTTTTCTTCTACAGTTTTATAGTTTGGAATTTTATATTTAAGTTTTCAATCCATCGTGAGTAAATTTTTGTATAAGGGAAAACCAATGCCCCCTGTCAGCAGGAAGTAGCTAAGACAGGTCGTCATCCATAATCTAATGGCAGTTAGATGTACCTTTTCAGAGGGGGACATGATATAGGAGGGAGGCAGGGAAGTGCTGGGTAGAGAAGATTGGGGTCCCTGGTGAGGGCTCCACCCTCGGGCATGTGTCCATGGACCTAAGTGAGGACAGGCACTCGTGTTGTGGTAAACAAAGGCATAAATAAAGCCAAAAGACTACATCAGTGCCAGATTATGAAAGACTTGATGGTGACAAGGAATTAGTTTTTTTGTTTGTGGACTGTGGGAAGCCACTGTCACCTTAAGGAACTGGTATAACATGATTGTGAATATTAAAATATTAAATTTGATAAGGATAGAGGATGCTTAATTTGTAGACTAAGTTGACTACCTTGGAATAAAAAGAAAAAAAGGAGCATATACAGTATAATTTCATTAATATATATCAAGAAAGTGTCAGCTAATCATAGTAACTGAAAAAAATGATTTGTGATTGGATACTGAGGCATTCCCAAGGGGCGAAACCTTCAGGGTATTGGAAATATTCATATCTTGATTGTGGTGATGGTTATGGGTATATTCAAATATAAAAATTGTCAAAGTATATGGTTTAAATATGTGCAGCTCACTCTATGTCAACTACAACTCAATAAAGCTGTTACAAGGAAATCACATATCAAAAGCAAAAATGAAATGTAAAAAGAAAGACAAAATTTAATGCATGAAATACAGATGATAAAAAATATTTAAAAATCATAAACTAAAATAATGATAAATTAGAGTTTTATCACTAACGTCAATTTTCATTAAAGCCTTCAATGCTCAATAAAATTATTTTGCTTATTTTTCTAACTTCCAACTGAAATTCACATGACATCACAAATTTAATAATTTTTTCACTGTATCCAAAAGGGTATCTGGCACACAGTAAGTGCTTAAAACATAACAAAATGAATAAGTTAAAAAGAATGACTTCAAAGCAGTATCAACAAATTGATAAGGAAAAATCATTATTATGTATTTAAAAATAATGAAGGAAGGAATATTTTTAGATTAAAACCCAAAAGATAGGGAGTGTTTGAGATTTAGGAAATTACATATGAAATGATAGATACAAAAATGAGAAAATATTTTTATGAATTGAAGAAATTATTTTAAATCTGCAGATTAAAAGGGGCACACTATGTAGCAAGAAAAAAAATGTTGAAAAATCTATATTGACATATGTGGTAAACCACATTATTATTCAGCAAATAATTCCTTCTTACGCTTGGTAATTTCCTTTGTCCTAAATTCTACTTTTTCTTATTGCTACCATTTTATTTCCATCTAAAAAACTCTGTTTAGCAATTTTTTAAAAAATAACAGGTTTTTCTGCAATGAATTATTTCAGTTTTCTTTGATCTGAGAATGCATTTACTTCACCTTCATTGCTAAAGAATATTTTTACAGGATATAGATTTCTGGGATGATAGTTGATTTATTTCGGCTCTTTAAACATTTTATATTAGTTTCTTCTGGCCTTTGTGGTATTTGAGAAGAAATATACTGTCACTTGAATTGTTGTTAACCTATAAGTAGTGTATAATTTTACACAGGCTGCTTTCAGGATGCTTTTTTCTTTGTAACCAAAGATTTTTTTTTAGCAGTTTGATTATGATGTATCTCAGTATCAATTCTCTGTGTATCTACTGTTTGGAGTTCAGTGAGCTTCTTGAATCTATATGTTTATGTGTTCTGCCAAATTTTCCAGACTTCTAAAAAACTTTTTTTTTTGTATTTTTCTATGTAAATCTTTCTCAATTTAGAAAAGTGGTCTCTCAAAGGAACCCGATGTTCTGTTCTTTTTTATCCATCTTTGTTGGTCACATTGGACATTTTCTCTTTCTTATTTCAACTTTTATGTTCATGTAAAAGTTTGTTTCTTGGGTTCATTGTATGATGTTGAGCATGGGGTTACACGTTAAAGTTTGTTTCATGGGTATATTGTATGATGTTGAGCTTAGGGGTACAAATGATCCCATCATCCAGGTGGTGAACATAGCACCCAATAGGTAGTTTGTTTGTTTTTGTTTTTGTTTTTGTTTTGAGACGGAGTCTCGCTCTGTCGCCCAGGCTGGAGTGCAGTGGCATGATGTCAACTCACTGCAACCTCCGCCTCCCGGGTTCACGCCATTCTCCTGCCTCAGCCTCCCCAGCAGCTGGGACTACAGGCGTCCACCACCACGCCCGGCTAATTGTTTTGTATTTTTAGTAGAGACGGGGTTTCACCACTTTGGCCAGGATGGTCTTGATCTCCTGACCTCGTGATCCACCCGCCTCGGCCTTCCAAAGTGCTGGGATTACAGGCGTGAGCCACCGTGCCCGGCCCCCAATAGGTAGTTTTTTAAGACCCTCCCATTCCTCTCTTCACCCTCTGATTTTCCCCAATGTCTATTGTTTCTTTCTTTATGGCTATGTGTACTAAATGCTTAGCTCCCACTTATATGTGAGAAATGTAGTATTCAATTTTTTGTTCCTAATGTTAATTTGTTTAGGATAATAGCCTCCCAGCTATATCCATGTTGCTTTAAAGGATATGATTTTGTTCTTTTGTATGGCTGCATAGTATTCCATGGTACATATGTACCATATTTTCTTTATCCAATCCACTATTAATGTATATGTAGGTTGATTCTTTTTCTTTGCTACTGTAAATAGTGTTGCAATGAACATACAAATGGATGTGTCTTTTTGGTAGCATGATTGATTTTCTTTTGGGTACATGCCCAGTAATGGGATTGCTGGGTCAATTGACAGTTTTGTTTTAAGTTCGTTGAGAAATCTCCAAACTGCTTTCTCAAGTGGCTGAATGTACAGATCTATCTCACTGACTCCTTTGCTATCTCCCTCATGTTGTTAAATCCCAAACGTAGGAGATTCTTGTTTTTCTGGGTTTAGATTGTCTTATTAAGTTTTTCACCTATAAATTCTCATTTGATTTTTAAAAATGTTTCCATTCCTTATATCATTTATTACTTTGCTGAGAATTTCTCTTTTCATTTGTTTCAAGGGTGTTTGTTTTTGTTTGTTGGAATATTTTTACAAGGTGTTGCTTTAAGCCTCTCAGATAAATGTAACATCTGTTGTTTCAAATTTGATGTCTTGTTGATTGTCTTTTCCCATGTGAATTGATATTTTTCTGTTTCTTTTTATGCCATTAATTGTCTGTTGTTCATTTCTGATAGTATGTTGTGAGATTTTGGTGACTTTAAAAAATTCTATGGTACATGCTGGTATTTTTGTTGTTTTGACATAAAATCAACCTAGTTGATTGAAACTATGTTCTGTAGGTCATAGCTTCAATATGAGGATTGTTTTAAAATTTTTGCTTGGCTATTCAAAGCTGGTTTATCTATGGCCTACCCACTGTGTAGTCTGGGCTTTGGCAGTGGTTTATGTCATAGTTTGGTTTCCAGTGTTTGTGCATGCCATTTGAATCAGATTCACGTTTGCAAACTTCAGGGTTGAGCTCAGGAGTTCATAAACAACTTTCTGGGCTTAATTTCCCAGGTTTGACTCTCTCTCTGATGCCCCTTGTACACTGTGGTTCTCTGCGATTTCTTTTTTTTTTTTCATCCTTTGGCCAGAGAGCTGGGCCTTCATTTACCTAGATCTGTCATAAACTTCCCACATCTGTGCCTATGTATGAGGCTAAGAGGCAAGAGAACAAAGAGAGGGAAAGAAAGGAACAATAACAGCAGAGATTTTCCCATCCTCTTGAGGCCACCATCGTCTGGAGAGAACATTTCGCTCCCTCTGAGTCTTAGATACTGCAGCCACCCATTCTCTCTGCTGCTGCTCCTAGTATAGGATGGACTTGTTCGGGTGCTGAGGTATAGAAGAAAAGAGAAAATCTTAACAATTGATAATTTATTCAACTCTCTCTAAATCTCAGAAGACCATTGTTCCTCTCCTCAAGCCAGAACCGAAAGACTTTTCCTCAAGCTGACAGGCAAGCCATGCTCACTCCCACATCTCAAGGTGCATTGAGTCCAGGTAAGGGAAAAAATGACAAAGTCACCTCTGCTTTGGTGATACTTTGAATTCTGTTTTCATTCCTCAATTCACTTCCTACTATTAACTTTTCAAGGCCTTCAAATACATGCTCCGTGTATTCTGTCCAGATTTTATGGCTGCATTCACTGGGAGATACAGGGCAGGGTGTATTTACACCTACATTACATAGAACCAGAAATTTTGAACTTATTTTTATTTTCAAGAATTTTTTTCAAATTTTGTCAAAAAGAGCCATCATTAGTCCTAAAAAGAGATATCACTGAATTTGGAAATTCAGAATAACGAATTTTTAAAAATCACTTTAACACTTTATCTGTAGAATCTTCATCTATTATAACTCTTTTTTTTTTTTTGCTGTAGTCGTATGGAAAATTAGTCACAGTTCATTTTGCCAATTAATGTGCATTGCAATTGGGACAAATTCCTGTAAACCTTCGCATTTCATTTCTTCAGGAGTAAAAATGAATGAGTCAGGGCAAGATTTTCTAAATTATTAGTTTCAATTCAAATTATTTTATTTAAAAATAAATTATAAAAGACAAAAATTCTAGCTTTTTAGTGTTTATTACCTCTCTATGGCATGTTAACCTTGGATTTTTTTCTTTTTGATGCTAAAAATATATTCAGTTCTATATTAAACTTATCTTATTCACTGATATGGTGAAGTTTCTGCTTCACGAGACCAGAACTGTGCAACATCTCTTTTTAACTCCACATTCATTTATGACATGTTGGTAAGTTGAATACAGCCAGAGTAGAAATATTTACCCACAAACAGTTATTATTAAATGGAACGAATCCGGTTTTTTTCTTTTGGTTCTTTCTTTTTTTTAACTGGTTATTAAATGTTTACTAGAACAATGCTCCTTGTACTTCTCAAGAATAGGAATTTAACTTTATAGATAGAAAAATAATTTTATAGATGGCAAATGTTAAAGATATATTAGGATATAGATTACATATATCAGTTCTTCTGGCAATACAATTTGCTGTCACATAATTTGGCTGTGACTTTTGAAATCTTGCCTAGCATAGTCAGACACACTGTCAGATTCTGTCTGTAAATAAATTGAAATTGTACAAATAAGTTGTAGCTTACATAGCCAAAACCTTGTCCTTTTTTCAAAGCCTCTACTAACCGTGCTAGGAGCAATGCTGGCAAATATTGACTATAGAAACTGTAGATGCAGCTTATATGCTACATCCAACTGTAAGTCTATCTGAAATGGGAGAAATTTTTGCAGCAGCTCTAGTAAATTTGTTTCCAAGTAACATTCAAGTAGAAGAGGCTGGAAACATATTTTATGTGAATCACCTTGATGGAAACTAATATTTTCCTTATAATAGTTCTTCCAAGAAGATAGAGTTATCAAGACATATCTTCTCTGAAATGTGGAGAGAAGTTAGTCGATGGAGGGAAAAAGGGAGGTGCACATTAGTTTTGTACAGGAGTTGGGAAGTGATGATTGGCTGTCATCCAAGGCACATTTGCCCTGGTGATTTTATTATAGTACCACAATTCAAGTTATAGTCATCTTGTAGAATAAACACAAACCCAAATTCATCAAAACAAGAATGAACCATTTATTAGGGCGATAGTTATATAAACAAATCTAATGATTACTATATGAAAACAGAATAGCAACCGTACTTTGCCATACTACATGAACCAGGCTATACAACCAGGCAGACTGACCTGAAGTGCCAAATCATAATCAGAAGGTTATTGAAAAATATTGAATAAAATGAATGTATGATGGCATCGGTTCAAAGACAGCCTGATTCATTCATTTCTACAATAGGATTTATCTAATAACTGAAGCTGTAATTATTTAAATTATTGGCTGAGATAACCAGCACTGTCTCCACATTAGGGATGAACTTGAGTTTCGGAATGCACCATCCAAAATCTATTAGATGTTACTGTGACTCAGCTGATATGACAACTCTATCTGATATTCAGATGGAGGCATTCTCTTATTTTGTGTTGCTTTTTTAAAAATTACGGTGTTTTAGACCAGCTGCAATGGCTCACGTCTGTAATCCCAACACAATGGGAGCCTGAGGTTGGAGGATTGCTTGAGCTCAGGAGTTTGAGACCAGCCTGGGCAACATAGCAAGACCTCATTTCTTTTTTAAAAATTATCTGGGCATGGTGATGCACACCTACAGTCCCAGATACTCAGGAGGCTAAGGAGGGAGGATCACTTGAGTCTGGGAGATGGGGGCTTCAGTGTGCTGTGATCACACCACTGTACTCCTGCCTGGACAACAGAGTGAGACCTTGTCTCAAAATAAATAACTGAACAAATACAAATAAAATAAAAATAATGGTGTTTATCCAGCTTTAAAAGAATTGTTCCTCTTCCCCTATATCTGAAATTGTAGGAGGAAAGAACAAATTTATTTATAAAAGTAGAATTTTTCCCATTATTTTGATCTGCATTAATAATATTAAAGTAACTTTGTAAGCCTGACACGGTTGTGTCTTATAATTAGTGTGCAGAAGATGCTGTGATATACTTATTTCTATTTATTTCTCTAATCCCTAACTCCAAAAGCATTTGATGCAATTAACAGGTAGAAATACAGCAAAAAACGTAAGATTCAACAAGATACAAGAATCCTCTTTGGCAATGTGACAATTGTGGTTGTGTAGATTCCTTTTTGCTTCTGAATATATAAAAAAAATAGATTGAAATTTTTAGGAAATGCAAACATAAGCTCGAAAGAAAATACTCAAATATCAGAAATTAACTCTACCAAATAAACCTTACTCATGAGTTGAAAGAAAAATAAAGAAAGCTTGTTTTCTGGATGGTATTGAAGGGGAGAAAGAAAAGTGATTTGGTAACAGAAAATTAACTTTTCTAAAATGTAATAGAAAATATATGATTACCTGATTACTTTCTACCTTGAATCATTGACCACAGATTGAAAGACCCTCTGTATAAGAAGCTGGATTTTTTTTCACATTACAAGTGGGCTAGTTTGGACAGAAATTGTTTCATTTTCATAGAATTTCCTGAAAAACATAAGACATAGCTGATACATATTTGTAAAATAAAGTTGTATATTCTACAGCCTTAATAATAGACTGTCTGGTTTCAAGAAGATATAAGAAGCAAAAATTCAATAAATTGGTTTGCTGTAAGGACTGTGGACATCCCAATTGATGATGAAATAATTCTCATTGCTCTACTTACAGCCTCAACAGAGACAATTTTACATTTCAAGTACTTCACTTGAAATATTATATTTTTATATGTCAAATTCTGTGACCAACACCCAGATCGAACTAGCTTAACCAAAAAAAAATTGAATATTAATATATCGCCTCACACAGCTGGGAACTGGGAATTTGGTGGTTTCTGCTAGCTTCAGCTGTGAATAGACCCATGGACTTAAATTAGTCTCTAGCTTTTGTCTCCCTCCCTACTTCTTTCTTGCCTTCTCTAGTCTTTGCTTAGCTTGATTTTTCAAGGATAATCTCACTACTTGTTGAAATATATGACTATCAACTTCACTGATGCAAATCTTCTCAGTCTAATCTGCTTCTCAGGAAAATATCTTTCCTGATAGCTCAGGCATAACATCTCCAGTCAGATTTTTATTTTCTCAGCTTAAGTTACATAAACCTCTGAAACAAACAAGTGGCCAAACTTATGAGGTTGTCTAGTTGCTTTGATTTGTGTCACATGCCTACCTCACCCTTCAGGTTATGAATTTGCTTCATCTAAACTGTAAGGTATGTGTTCCCATAAGGAAAGAGAGAGAAGGAAACAATTACAACATCTGATGTCCACTGTAGTGCCCTTTCCAAAGGCATTTTCCATTGCTCGAGGACATTCACTTTCCAATATCTCCATTTTTCTCTCTACACCGAAAAGAATAGGGTGTAGAGAGAAAGATGGGCTAAATCGATGAGCACTCTTTCCCCTGTCTTTGAGTTGCATTTAGGTAGCAGAATCCCTGGACCTGGATCTGCGGGATAATGACAATTAGGTTGATTATTCTACCAAATTTTCCATGTACAGTCACTTGAAGATAATTACATTCATAGGTCATAGATTCTCTCAAGGTGCACTTTTTCTCATTAATCTCACCCCATCATTAATTATTCAAATCTGATAGTGCTCTTTGTCTCCTCTTGGAAATCTGATTGGTCACTATATTTGTCTGTATTGGTTTCATGATTTTTAATGTTTTCAACTATTAATTTTGTATTTATTGTTTCCTCCTTTTAATGTTGATTAGTTTATTGTTAATTTTCTAGTTTGCTAGTTGAAGCCTTACTGTCGTGTCCATTTTTGCTTCTATAACAAAATACCACAGACTGGCTAATATGTAAATAATAGAAATGTATTTCTCACGGTTCTGAGGCTGTATGTCCAAAATCAAGGCATGGGCAAGTTTGATGTCTGGTGAGGCCCTGGCCTGTGCTTCAAGATAGAAATTTGTTGCTGTATTCTCATATGGGAGAAGGTATAAGGGCTAAAGGGCCTAACATTTTGTCTTCAAGCTCTTTTATAAAAGTCCTGATCCATTTTTGAGGGAGGACGTCTCATGACTTAATCACCTTTCAGATGGCTTCAACCCTTAATACCATTGCATTGGGAATTAAGTTTCAACATGAATTTTGGAGGGGACAGAAACCTTCAAACAGCAAGGTTGATTTTACATATTTTTTATCTTTTCATAGGTCTGGATACTGTTTTCTAACTTCAGACTTAGAAACAGCCCATCTACAAGAAGTTCATAAAGTCTAGCTAACTCCTTTCCTCCACTTGTCATACATAAGCTGCCCCCACCTATGGCTCCAGCTTGCTGCTACCTTGTCCGTGGCAGCAGCCCCTAATGTGGCCCTGTCTGGCAGCCTTCTCTAATTCACAACTGTAAGTAGCAGAGTTTTTCCTTTCATCTATCTGAGTGTCAGTGTGTTGTGTTAAACCATCATGAAGATCTTTAAGTATTAAAGAACATATTACTCCTTGTTTGTCATCCATATTTTTCATTCTCTCAACAGCTTTGTCAATTACTATTTTAAACCTCTTTTATCCTAAAGTATTTCATGCTAGTAATCTGGGATGTGTCTGATTATATAAATTCATACAATAACTTATTTATGAGGTGATTAGCATAGTTTCCCGTACATGTCTTTCATTGTCTTCCAATTATTTATTCTGTTTTATCATTCCAAATGGCTTTCTAATAGATTGGATTAGGGCTTTCATTTCCTTATACCCTTTTTCTATAGGAAATATATATCTTTGCCCTTTGATATGTGACCCTCTAGTTTCCTTCTAGTAAGTTGTATTATAGTTGCCTAAGTGTTGGGCTTAGTTTGCCATTTGATTTGTTTTGGCCTATAGGCTTTGAGTTGAAGTGACAGTGTGACAGTTCCAGGACAAAGTATTGAAATGCAGTACAGGTCAAGTATTTCTGATTCAAAAATCTCAAATCTAAAAAGCTCCAAAATGCAAATTTTTTTGCACTGATTGATGCTTAAAGAAAATGCTCATTATAACATTTAGGATGTCATACTTTCATATTAGGGATACTGAACCTGTAAGTATAAAATGTAAATATTCCAAAATCAGAAAAAACCTCCAAAATCTGAAGCATTTCTGGTCCCAAGTATTTTGGATAAATAATACACAGCTTGTATGTATTTCTGCTCTTCTTATGCTCTGCTCTAGTACATACCATGAAAAGAAACATTGGCTGACTAGGCTTTTATCCAAGGACAAGGAGAGATATGAGGAGTAATTGTATTCATTTTCTATTGTTGTAATAATAAATTACCACAAATTTAGTGTTTATACAACATGACACAAATTTATTACCCTACTAGATCAAAAGCTTACCTGAGTTCTTGCTGGGCTAAAATCAAGGTGTTGGCAGGGTTGTATTCCTTTTGGAGGATCTAAGGGAGGATTTATTTATTGATCTTAAAAAATTATACTTAATAGAGACCTTTGTTGTTGTAAGACTGCTGGCTGTCAGGTGAAGGCCAGCCTTGTCTTTTAGAACCAACATACATTTTTTTTTCTGCTGGTGGCCTCATTACTCCATCACCTAGGCCAATAATGATAGAAGGAGTTTCTCTTACGTTTTGAATATTGCCTCCTTGTTCTCTCTCATCACTTTAACACAACCAGGGGAAGTTCTCTCATTTTAAGTATTCAAATAATTAGAATGGGCCCACTGAATTAGTTCAGTATAATTTCCCCATTTCAAAATCCATAAACTTAATTACATTTGCAAAGTCCCTTTTGCCCTGTTAGGTAACATATTCATAGATCTGTGGATAAAGATGTAGATATCTTTGGTGAGGTGTTATTTTGCCTAGCACAATAACTGACAGCCAATTAGTATCCTGGAGAATGAAGAAGAGCCTCTCAATAGAATCTATTCTGAAGCCTTGGGGAACAGAAGTGAACCCTATTTGCTGGAGCCAAGTCCACCCATCTTACAGACTCAAGCAAAACTGTTAAATTGGACTGAATCTTGATTCTCTAAGCCAAATTTGGCCTGCATATCCATAAACATAATAAATATGTGTTGGTATTTGACAATTTTGTTACAGCATTATTACATTATTACAGAATAAGTACAAAAGTAACAGCAGGAGCAACATGAATGTTGTTATATAGTGGATCCAGTGGTATTTGTAGTATCTATGACAGATAGATATAATGTATAGAACTTTGGTAGTCAGCATTAATTCTTATGATTTTATAGCTAAGCCTTGCACATTTTCTGTGTATCACTCCTGAGAAGTATTTCTGGCTTAATACTGTGCCCTGGAAAATGACTAAGTGCTTCACCATGAGCCATCAAATTATCATATAACCTAAGGTTTCCATTTTGAAATCAGTGTTTTCTGATCTACCAAGTCATAAATTTGGATGTGCACAGCAACATTCTATAATCAAATAGAAGTGTGATATATAAAATCAAGCTCAAGGGACTCCACAAAGCACAAGTAAGTTCCATTAGTAACTAGCTCAGTTTCTCATGGTATATTCCTGATACATAGCCTCTTCTTCGACCCACATGTATGACCTCACAAGAAATTCCCTATAACTAGCTAGCTGAAGAAAAATAGTTGAACTGGTTTACGAATGATTCTGGCATTTGTATTATTATTATATTTCAGCATGATCTAGTGGTGGCAAATAGCAACATTACAGCACCTATCAGGAGGACCTCGAATGCTACTGGTGAAGGAAAATCTCAGTAGACAGAAATTCAAGCAGCATATCTAATTGTTCACTTTACCAGGAAGAATAAATAATCTAAGCTATAAATCTGCAGTGATGCATGAGCCATGACTCACATGTTGGCTGGATGTTTATGGAGTAGAAAAGAAAACAATTCACAAATTGGTTACAAGACATCTAGGGAGGAAAAAAGTAAAAGGATATCTGAGAATGGGCAAAAAGTGAAACCACAACAGTTAATTCCCTCAATATCCAGGTAGGAAAGATGATCAGTTCTGTAAATATCTGATAGCCTCTTTTCCCAGAAATGCCTGCTCTTTCTCAATGGCCTCTTGAGTTAAGTGGCCATGATAGCAGGAGTAGAACTTAGCAGGGAGCTCTAAAACAGATACTTCCTCTATTAAAGATCTGATTTGATGCAGCTTACTTGGCAGTAACAGTGATTAGTCATGAACTCCCAATATAATAACATCCCTGGAGACAAACACGTCACCTAATAGCAGGTTGGTTATATTGCATACCTTCATATTGTAAATGGCAGGATATGTATTCTTTTAGACTAGATATTTGTTGTGAATATGTATTTCCCTTTCCTGCCTTATGCTAATAATGTAGCATAATTTACCATAAAGCCTTGTCATTCATTACCTTAAAACTATTTTGTAGAGCAGCGGAATGATATTTGAAGAACGGTACCAACAGGGAAAACCATTTGTGTGGCGGGGCAATGTCCTAGATTTGTTATATGCTCTGAACCATTGATCAGTGTTACAGTGCGCTTTCTCTTACAGCCAACATTCATGGGCCCACGGGCCAAGGAGTAGACATGAGAGGAGTTGTTCACTCTATGGATGTTAATTTCCCAATAGCAAAATTTTGTTTTCTATCTCCACAACATTAGGCTCTGATGGTTTGGAGATTGTTGTCCCTGTGGGAAGTATGCTATTACCAAGGCATGCAAGATTGTGTCTGTTAAATCAGAAGCTAAGCATTTTTGTATTCCTTCTGCCACAGAAGCGTTTGGCGAAAAGAAGGGATTTACTGTATTAGTTGGAATAATTTATCATGATTGATTTTCTACTGTTCAGTGGAGGCAGAAGATTCTCTTACCCCCCGGGAAAAGAACCATGACTAGCTGTCGCACTGGCTGAGGATGAAGGGAATGAGGACTGGGTAGTGAATAGAAAAGTTACAGATGCCGACTATGAATATGAGATCATTTGCATAAACAAGGATTGTAGTAATTATCCATATTTTCTTCTTGCTTATATATATGCATATATATATTTTGTATCTATTAACAAATAATGTTTTAATCTTTCTCCCTATGGTTCCTTTATTATCTAATAGAAACAGCATCACGAAAAATTGCTCATATAATATAGTCTTTAAGTTTCAAGATACAAAAGAACGATTGTGACTGAACTAGAAAAGAAACAAAATTCATTCAGAGATAGATAGAATGTCATACAAGGTTTTGTATTTTCTCTTGATTATGTGTTTGAGCTTATAAGAGCCATTCTGAACTAGGTAAGAAAAGTATGATGGTATTACCTTTGGTCAGAACTGAAAATATGGATAAAAAGGGAGTTGTGGTTTGTTACTGCTAAGTCCAAAAATCCATGCATTGAGAAGGACCACTGGAGGCCGGTTGGGCATCAACACCACCAGGGAAGTGATGGAGTTCCAAAGCCCCCTCATTGTACAGTTCTTGGATAAGGCTCCTTTACGTGAGGAATTCAGGGTATTTGGAATACTGTAATGAAGGTGAAGTTATCATTCTCTGGGCAAAGGCAAAGTTCACACAGCAACATCCTTGCATGTTCTGGAGGACCACTGTTTTCACTGTTTCAGACTGGGTAATTTATGGTAGCTTCTTAGAAGTCCTCAAAGAACACAACAGCTTGCAGGCAGATGCCTGAGGACTTCTAATTCAGCTCTTCAGGTGAAAAACTTCAGTTCAAATTCTGTGACCTTCGGTGGGAACTCCCCAAACAATTAATGGAAAGTTTTCATGAATTCCACTCCTCAGCCAGTAGCAGAATAATGTAAATAACCCTATTCAGTTGCAATCAGTTTCTACTTTCCTTACTAAATCCAGACTGATATTGGATTGTAGCTCCTGGAGGATTGTAAATTGAATACATGTTTTCTGTACCATCTTAGTTATTAAAGCTGAACAATTGTTCAATCAACTGTCTATGAGGTCAAATTTTGCTCTTCAGTTCATATGGTGAAAAAGCTAAAAAGGGGAAATTGTTGGGAATTCTGGAACGACATGTTTCCCATGTCATCACCTCCCATCCTGCGTAAAATTGGCAAAGTATCCTCTCTTGACTATTTAGAGGTCTTTACTTATTTATCTAGGATATGGTAGCATTGATTACATATTTTTCTCCTCCTAATTGTACTTTCCTCTGAGAGTTTAGATCTGCGAAATGGTGATTCAGTCTTCACTGAGATTTCTGGATATTAGCTACTTCAGTGATGGAGAAGGAAATAGAAAAAAAAAAGGAAAGAAAAACAACAAAAACCTTTATTTGTACGATTAAATAAACTATTTGTTAGTATTATAATTAAATAAATTTTTATAGCAATTAAACATTAACCCTTTAATGCCCAGGATTTTAGCTATATGTGGACATTAATATTTTTGCAGTACTCAATTTCTAAAACCATGTAAGATGTAATTTCATTAAAACAATATCTTGTGATAAAAATTTCTTTAAATAATTTTAGTAGGCTTCAAATATCTTCAAACTTTGATTTTTTTTCCAAAACACACTCTCTTTGAAATATTGAAAATTATGTTTTCCGAAGAAGTTTTTGTTCAACCTGCAGTACAAAATTTAGAGATTGTCAGAGTCACAGTACTGAAATCCTTAATCCTTTGATGGTATGGCCCTAAATCATGCTGCTTACATGTTTTTTTTTTTTTTTTTCCTCTTAACATGGTTATGAGTAAATGGAAACATTCAAGCTGGGAAAATTGAGGTCTGTGCTGAGGATAGATAATCAGACATAATAGGAGCTGGAAACAGACTGTAGGTTATATAATTTAATATCAGCAACACCAACCGGAAAGTAGTCAATAGGAAATTATAAAATTTCACTGACAACATTTTGACAACGATGTATTCAATTCACTCAGTGTCGTCTACAATTGACCACTTACTTGCAAGAACAAGCAAGATATACTTACTTCTGACACTAATCCTTGCTATTGATTTCCAAAGTCTGCTTCAGCTAAAGTCAATTGCATTTATATCACTAACATAGCAGAGATGAAATTTTGCGGAGGTTATTGCTCTGCCCTGAGGGGTGGCAGCAGCACAAAACATATAAAGCTTTGATGTGGGTTCTAAGGTAGAAGGATAGAAAATGTATGTGAAAGTAGCAGTTCTTTCTTTTCATAAACCAATTTAGCTGCACAATGGACTACACTGTTGTAATTGGAGTGACTAAAGAGAAAGGCAAATTTTAGTGAATGGATTTATAAGCCGATATCATCTGGGTGAATTCAGCTGTTAATAAGCATAATGGAGAAAGAGAAGTATCAAATTAAGTGTGATTAAACTGAGGAAATAAGCCTTTTAAGACTCTAAACATTTTCTTTGGACTCTAGATAAGAACCAAACCTCCCTGAATTCTCTGATATCTGTGCCTAAGCAATATAATAAAGGCAGTAACTAGCACGATTCAGTATCATGGTCTCAGTTATAATGCTATTAATGTTATTAAATTTGGATGGTTCATCTCTGTTTCTTTGCTGCACTAATATTGCTATCATATTGGAAGATAAATTTAATTTCCCTTCCAATATTGCTGCAAACCTATTTGAAGATATGTTACAGAATCTACAGTCCTGCTCTTTTGGTAAGTTCCAGTGTTTATTTTTCTTTAATATTAATTAAATTACATTATTACCCACTGCATTACTCCCTTCAGTCCACTTGCTTTTGATGATGTAATAACTTCATTATAGCTTTCAGCCCGGTCTATAACAGATTTCCATTTTAACTGTCTTCCCTATTTATAATTAGTCTGATATTTAGAGCTCATTCTAGAAAGATTCCCATATCTATTTTGGTATTTTTATATTTTTTAAATTTTTATGCCCAATTATGAAAATAGCTACATTTAGACAAATTTGTATCCATCAAGTTGCAATAATGCCATTAGTATTATTTAAATTAAAAATTCAGTAAATATTT